>NW_007730289.1:176404-200141 GCF_000696425.1 Galeopterus variegatus | reverse complement strand
GATAGAATGAGCCCTCCAGCCGGATGAGAAGGACAGAACTCAGAGGGCGTCCCCAATGAGTTGTGCTGTTCTCAGGAGATGGGTATGAACCCAGGAGGGAAGGGGGTGTAGGTTGTCACCTAGACCCTCGCTTCCCGGAGGCAACTGTGCCTGGAGCCGGAAGGACCTAGCGTGCTAGGGTTTACTGGACAGCGGGGGTCCTGGACCCAGTAGGAGGAAGGTTAGATGGGTTCAATGATGAACCCAGGAAGGAGGAAGGTTAAAAGGAGTGAGAGAAAGAGAGAGAGGGAGGAATGGGAGGTTCAGCCTCCGGGGCCGGGAACTTGTCAATGCCGGGGCTGGGGGAACGTGATTAGGGTGAAGGTTTAAATAATCTACAAGCCTGACAAAAGGAAAAGGGGGCTTACCTAACAGATGAGCTGGTGGTGGGTGAAGGAAGCCAGAGCCGGAGAAAATGGATGAGGGCGGACCGTCAGTCCCGGGGGGGTCGCGGAGGGGTCGAGGAGGTCCAAGGAAGGAATCCCCTGGCGCAGGGTGAACTCCTTCCCGGGTTTCGGCACCAATGAAAGGGCGCACGGACCCGAGCTGATAAGACAACAGGACCCGAGCTGACAGTTCGCCAGAGAAGTTCCACTTTATTCAAGGACTGTGTGTATATTTATAGGGAGCTGCATTCCGGGTTTTGATAGGGGGTGGATGGGGCGGTAGCTGATTGGACGGGGCTGGGCAGGAGGTGAGCCTTGACCTGTGACTGGCTGAGGTTTGGCGCAGGTGGGCTTGGGTGTTGGCACCGGCGGGCTTGTCTACTGTGGAGAAGAACCCGGAAGGGCGCCATATTGCTAGGGAATGCTTTCCCCCCTCCCCCTCCGCTTGAGTGCCCATGGTGTCCTTACAGCCCCCTCCTCTACTCCTTCCCTGGGAAGACATCGAGACTGCTGAATCTTCTCAGACCACATCCTCTTTTCTGGGATAACGGCAGTGCCATTCACAACCAGACATCGGCAGGAAAGTGGTCTCTCATGTAGCAGCTGTGGAGCCTCGCAGTCATCTTCGCCTCTTTTGTGCACACGGGCTCTTCCACCAGCGCAGCATCTCGTGAGCTGCGAAGTCCCACCGAGTCCACGTGCACAGGCGCTCCCTAGCATCTGCCAAGAGCACAAGAGCAGGAGTGAGATCACCACTGGCCCCGACCCTGACTCTCCAACCACTACCTGCTTCCTGTCCACATTACTTTCCTAGGGCTGCTATAACAAAATACCACAAACTGAGTGGCCTAAAACAACGGAAATATATTCTCACAATTCTGGAGGCCAGAAGTCAAAAAATCAAAGGTGTCGGCCTGGTGTGTTCCTCTTAGAGGCCCTGAGGGATAATCTGTTCAGGCCTCTCTCCTAGTTTCTGGTGGTTGCTGCCAATCCTTGGTATAACTTGGTTCATAGACCCATCATTGCAGTCTCTGCCTCCATCTTTATAAGACATTCTCCTCTGTATGTGTATCTCTGTGTCTCTGTTTTCTTGTAAGGACACCAGTCATTGGATTTAGGGCCCACACTAACCCAGTGTAAACTTATCTTAACTAATTACATTTGCAAAAACCCTATTTCCAAATAAGGTCACATTCTGAGGTTTGGGGGACACTCTTCAACCCAGTATATCATCTTTCCAGCTATCACATTCTCAATCCTCCCACACTTTTTGGTTTCCCCTCCTGGGGACCTCCAGTCTCTGACTTCCCAGTATGTCTGAGTTTATTAGTCCCCTGTTGGCCTCAAACGTTCCCATCTAGCCTTGACCCACACAGTTGACGTCTGAACCTTACCCTCCCTTCTTCTGACTCTTTCCACAGGGACACAGGCTTCTTTCCCAGTTTGCTAAAGGAAGCCACACTCCTGTGAGGACTAGGACCACAACACAAGCTCTGTCTCCAACCCCATGCCAGTCAGGGGTCTTCAGGGACACTTTCAAGGGATCACTGCTCTCCCCAGGCCCCATTCAATCAACCCTTCTTAGTCTCAGAAACTGACACCCTGCTTCATCAAAAAGTTGAGCCACAAAAGCTTCAAGGACCTGAACGACCTGCTCCCCCTGCCTTTTCACATCTCCAGCTAACAGCTTCACAGCCGCTGCGGGACTTGCTCCCTCAGCCCTCTCTGCTTTCTCCCTCAGCCTCGTGTACATGTACGCTCAAGTCACTCTGGTCCTAAAACAAGCCCTCCTCCGATTCCTGCCTTTTCACATCTCCAGCTAACAGCTTCACAGCCGCTGCGGGACTTGCTCCCTCAGCCGTCTCTGCTTTCTCCCTCAGCCTCATGTACATGTACGCTCAAGTCACTCTGGTCCTAAAACAAGCCCTCCTCCGATCCTGTTTCCTTCTAGCCAACATCTTCTCTCTCTCTCTCTTTCTTGTTAGCTAAGCCACTTGGAAAGTTGTCTCTGCCGTCTACATGCCCCCCCTTCCCATTCACTCAGAAGCCGCCTGCTTCATGGAGCCTCCCAGGCCCTTCAGTGGGATGCAGTCACTCCCCTCCCCAAGTCTAAATCCCAGTGCTCTGCTTGTCCTCTCAAGGCACCTGTCCTGATTGCTGTCATGGTCCCTTCTGTGCCAGATTTGTAGCAGGGTGAGGGCAGGGCTTCTGACCTTGCACATTGCAGACATTCTCTAAGTACTTGTGCCAGGTGTAAAGAATATAAAGCCAGCTGGTTCTGAGCCACATTGTGCTCCACTTGGCCCAGTTTAGATGTCTGTCTCCCTCAGTGTAGCTGGATGAATGAAGAGGGCCCTAAGGGCTGAGAGAGACAGCACCTCAGCAGAACAAGTGAACAGACTCCAGTCTCCCAGAGTCTCCTCCCCACGGGTGCAGCTGCTGCTGCTGCTCTCAGTGAGTAGCAGCTCAAGGCAATTTGGGCAGGGAAACAGGGGACGGGGACTGAGAGGGCAGCTCTCCCAGTGGTGCCAGTAGTCTCCTTTTCTCCCCTCTCACCTGAGGCATGCATATGTGCAAGATGGCACATGAATCTGTGAATTTCACCTCATGTGTGGCTTCATTCCCTCTCCTACACCTCCAAGGCATAGTGGTGGGATGACTTCTTTCCTCCACATCCAAGTCTCCTTTGTTATTCTCTCAGAGAGGAATGGCCACCAAGCTCTGAGCTAGGTGCTTTACCTACCACTTCACCAAGTCCTTATAGCAATCCAATTAGGTAGGTACTATTTTCTCCATCTTACAGGTGAGAACTGAAGACTTAAAGAGGTTAAATCACTTGCCCAGAGTCACACTGCTAGTGAGTGGCAGAACCCTCCCCAAGCCCTGGCCTGGATGATGTCAAAGCCCATGCCTGTAACCACTGCCCAGCCTGTCTTTCCTTCTCCAGCAAGGTCAGCCTTGATCTTACTTTTCACCTGATCTCATGCACAGTGGTTCTGTGGTGCACTTACCAGGTGTGAGCTGCCCCCACAACCCAATTCTCCCTCTCCCTGTGTGGCTCAGGCGTAGCTATCACAAAACATGTGAGGGGCGTAAGTGGAGAAGGGGTGATTAACAAAGGGGTGAAAGATGTGCACTCTTACTGGATTCCACCCAACTTGACCCAGGACAAGGACTGGGGTTACATTCTATCTGTTTTCATATCTTAGTGCCCATAAATATGTGCTGAGAGGAGGGATACACTTTCACTTCTGATCAAAGTCTGCAAGCACAGTTATTTGCCTTGGTGGTGACGTTTGCGAAAGCAGTGGTGCAGATTGCCATGTCAACTCCCTGCTCCGCTCTCGGAATGCCGTGTCAGCGAGGCACAGCCCTGCAGATGCGACGGGACAGGGAGGTCTTTGAAGTCTGTTATCAGAAGACTTGCAGATGGTTTTGACAACCTTCATAAAGAAAATTTTCATGAAGATTTAATGAGATAAATTAGGGAAAACCTGGCACAAATGGAAGTGTTTAGTAAAGTAACCAAACATCTATTGTCATAGCTAATCCTATAAAGTGGCCTCCAAATAAATGAGGCAAAGGGTGTGGCCAATAACTTTTGTACCACCGAGAAGGCCATTTGACCTTAATGTTATTCTCTCCACTGTGTTTGGCCCAGGTAAAAACACTTCAGAACCTGCTACTCTATTTCTCCCACAGCTCTCTGTCACACTCAGAATAAACCCCAAGTGCCTCCTCTGACCTCGGGCCCTTCTCCAGTGGGCTCCTGCCTCCCTTTTGGATCTCATCTCATGCCCCTTCCCTCTCTGGTCTCTTGGCTGGGGAAGTAGCACATTTTGCCCCAGGATTTCTGCATGTGCTGTTTGCTTTCATCCTTTGGGGCTCAGCTGAAGTGTCATCTCCTTCCATGACTTCCTAAGAGAGTCCCTGTCTTTTTTATTTCAACCACTGCATCTCCAAGAGTGCCTGACAAGTAGATGCTCAATAAATAGTTGTTGAATGAATACACGAGAAACCAGACCATTGCCACTTTAGGCAGGAAAGGAGGGCCTTGTTGTTTTGGAGTCTCATCTGTCTTCAGGGCTGTTTTCAAAGTGATGCTCTGGAAGGTTTTAAAAATCTGGGGTGATCTAGAATGTACTGATTATCCTTTAAAAAAAAGAGAAAAGGAGAAAGAAAGCATTTCTGTTTATGACACTAGCAGATAACTGCTTGAAGTATTTTTAGCAATCTCTAGATGCCATCCATTTCCTGATTCTGCCTGTTGATCTCAGCCTGAACACATCAGCTTAGCTGTTTCCTAGGTTTCTTGGCTTGTTTTCTCGGTGTCTAAGCTAACAAGGAAAGCCTAGTTACACAGCTTTTTATCTCAATTAAAATTATCCTACGGCAGTAGTAAAAGGAGTGACAAAATTTGTATCATGGTCCAGTTGCCAAACTCTTCATAAAGAGTTGGTTGGTTTCAAAAAGAGGCCAGAGTGGTGCTGACACACTGGGTCCCCTCAGCCAAGATTGTTAGCAACCAAAGCAGTGTCAGCTAAGGAACAGAGGCAATGGGTTTAGTGACTTCTGGGAAACCCAGGTGTTGCCTCTGGGCATTATTAGGATGTGTTGCTCTACAGGGGAAAAAGAAATGAATAGGAACCACCAAGCTTTTCCAAAGTAAAAAAGAGTTAAGGAGAAAAATGAATGTTTAACAATCCTATGAAAATAGCATAGACCAGGGATATGAAGCTTTGTATATTCACTTGCTCATTTATTCTCTCCTGCATCTATTCGTCCATTCAACAAATGTTCGTTGAGCAGGCACCAAACTAAGTCCCAGATGATGCAAGCATGAATGAGTCTCGGTTCTTGACTTTAAATAGCTCATGAGTATTCATGGCCGAATGATATGGTATTTGTGAAAGTGACTTGTAAGTGGCACAACACTACAATGTGTTGGTTATTCTTCCAACACTCAGTATGGTGGCTGGCATGGAACAGTAAAAATGGCTGTTGAGTTGGCAGTGATAGGAACGGAAACAACCAGCTATAATATGCGAGATTTGGAGACTGTTGGGGTAGAAAACTAAAAATGGATCTGTGTAATTCAGTAAAGCACTAAACAGGGCTCCTTGATTGTTCCAGAAACTGGGAACTTCATGTTCTAAACCCTGCTTTTCTTGTAACTGTGTGACCTTGGGTGTCTTAATCTCTCTGCAGTTGAGTAAAGGACTACAACCACATTATCAAACCATCACCTTTGTATACTTTATTTGTGAATTGGGCTCCATCCTAAAGTTTAAGAAAGTAGCTGGAGTTAGAACAATACATTACCGCTTCTCAGTTGTAAATCCCTTCAAATCCCAAGGAAGAAAACAGACAAAACTGTTGAACAAACATTTCCTTTTCTGTGTAAAAACGTGGTCATTTCAAATGGGAACCACTAGTTAAACTATAACCTTACACTGGTGCTTACGTCAGCTCTGCTTCTTTCCTGTTGACTTTCAGGAAGCTGCAATGACGATTTAGGATCTAATTTGGAAATTAATTAGCTTTTAAAATTTTGAGTCTTACTAGTTTTGAGAGATATTCAATAATTGTCCAAATTAACTACTTCAAAGTTTTATGTTATAAAAAGTGACCGTTACTGGATATATTTATAATGAATAGAAAGTTTTCAGAGCCTGTTTAACTATCAAAAGTCCATATTACTCTTAATTTGTGCAAGGTCAGGGAAAAAAAATGCCAGACTGACAAGTGGCCAGATACCACAGTGCAGAGAAGTTTAACAGTCTTTCCCGAGTTCCAGAATGAGGAGGAGAGGAGTTAAAATTTAATCTTAAAATCTCACAAATGCTTTGTAACTACAGTTATAACTCAAAGCTATCAGGTGGCATAGACATGCACTACTATTATAGAAATTGAGTAGTACAACTAAGGTTTGCAGCAGAGAGATCACTTTGAAAGTAAATTCATCTTAAGTGGTAAGGATCTAGTTTCCATTAAATATTTTTATATATTTCATAATAATGCTCATTATTGAAAAATTAGAAAATGTGGATAAACAAAAGAGGAAAAAGCACTCAAAATCCTACTGTACAGAGAGAAGCCACACACATACTTTTTAAAATTAAAAACATAGGATTATACTATTTGTAACAGGAAAAATAGAACATAATATCCAAATTTCTGCTTTCATTTTCCTGTACTAGAAGAAGCAACACCTAGAAAGGATAGAGATGGAAGCTGACCCTTGTTTTACAAGTTACGAGTACAAAAAAAGAAAAAGAAAATTTGGGGGAAAAAATGATGTTAAGGCATGTTTCATATCTTGCCTTATATCATGTTTATATGGTATTACTTGAGGTCAGAGAACTTGAGTCCCATATTTTCTGTGCTCAGTCCTCATTGCTGACTGATAGTGTTCAGTGTTCCACTTAATCTGTTCTGTGTAGCAGTCTTATTATACTCAACGACCAGGTTTGCTGGGAATCAGCCTAGCACAGTGCTCTGCACATAGTAGGTACTCAATGAATGCTTGTTGAATAAATGGACATATGTATATAAGTTATAGTTTCAAATATTATTTGAGAGAACAAGCCTAGGATGTTGTACTCAAGCAGAGTTCATAAGTCTTTAACAAACCTCAGAACATTGTTTTCTTAAGAGATGTGATTGACATACAGAAAGTGTAGATTGACACCTCTACAGAGACTAAGTGACATGCTTCATAAGGTGTGCCAGAGTTTGTCTAGAAGTCTGGACCATTTGGCTACTAAGAGAAAAACTTGCTTTATGCTACAATGAATGAACTGCTAACTTTTAGGGAAAGATTCATGCCCTTTATCACAAGGACAAAAGACCAGGCCAAAGAGGGCTGGCTCAACAATTCCCCACCATGGAATGATGAGTTTATGTCACAGGCAAGGAAATTCCAGAGAGCCAGAGAGAGGGAGTGACTTGCTCAGGGTCATACAGCTAGCTAATGGCAGTGGTAGAACTAGAACCCAGGTCTCCTGAATCCCGGTTCATTGCTTTTTCTTTTACTATGCTCCCTAATAACATGTGTCCTACAAATGTGGGGTCAGTGGCTTCAGTTTTGAATGATTTACACCATATTTATAACCATGAAAAGTAAATATTTTCCATCCTAGTGGTAGACAGAATAATGGCACCCCAAATATGTCTATGTTCTAATCCTCAGAACCTGTGACATGTTACCTGGTAAAAGGGACTTTGCAGATGTTATTAGTTAAGCATCATGAGATGGGGAGATCATACTGGATTATCCAAGTGGGCCCAAAGTAAGCACAAGGGTTCTTAGAAGAAGAGTCTGGAATATCAGTGTCAGAAAAGGATGTATGATCATGGAAGCAAAAGATTGGAGTGCTGGGACCAATGAGCCAAAGAATAATGCAGTCTCTAGAAGTTGGAAGAAGCAATAAACAGATTCTCCCTTGGAGCCTCCAGAAGGAACCAGCCTGGCTAACATCTTGGTTTTAGACCAGCAAGACTCTTTTCAGGCTACTGACTTTCAAAACTTTAAAAGGATCAATTTTTGTCACTTTAAGCCACCAAGTTTGTGGTAATTTGTTACAGCAGCAACAGGAAACTAATACAACCCTCATTTCAAAATAGTTCTAATTTATTATTTTTTATTGGACTATTAATACTACAATGGGTGAGTAGGCTTTGTCTCTGTGGGTGATGGTGTTCAAATATTTTCCATTTTGGTATTTCAGAAGCTTCGAAAGCTTTATAATGGTTTGTGTCTATTTTATTCATCTGTTTTTGTCTCTCCCTTTATCAAGCTCTCCGGTTACATATCCCATTGTATTTTTTCTACTCCTATATAAGCAAACTGTCTTATGAAAAGCTTAGGTCACTTAATGAGTCAGGCAGAGTCAAAATTGAAGCTTCTATCTGTGCTTTTTATCACAAACTTCCTACACGTGTCCCATTCTTTCTTCCCTTCCCAAGTCTTTCTGTTCTTAGTCATTCTTGTTCTCAAGATCCCTCCTTTCCTCTTGTGCTTCCTCTTATTTTGCTTTGCTCCCCTTAATTCCACTTAATTGATTAGTCTCCCATTTTCTTTCCCCGTTTTTCTCTGGAGCTCTCTCTTACCTGTCATATCGTTGAGTTTCCACTTGATCTTGCTCAAAATAATCCAGACTGTTTCTCTACTTCACCCTCATTCTCCAGAATTTCTCACCCAGTGGCTGAATCCCAATCAGAGGATTCAGAGATTCTCAGAGATTCTTGGAGTTTGAAGGGTTTCAAAGATCATCTGATCTAATCTACCCAGTCGTGTTTGAATTTACCCTTCCTCCCTGACAAATTTGATGAATAAGTTCCTTCTTTCCACAAGTGTTTTTTTGTTTTTGTTGTTTAAGTGCCTGGATGTCAGGCATCTGCTCAGCCTTTGCTTGGCCACCCGCAGGACGGAGAGTCATTCTTTTACGACTCGGTCCATCCTGCCTTTGGACAACTCTTATGGAGGAGTCATCCTTTTGCTGAGCTAAGTTTCCTTCTAACTCTGACCCATTGGTTTAACTCTATCACTTATGTCACATATAACAATACTAATTCCTTATCCATATGACAGTCCTTCAATATCTTTAGTCCTTTGATTCTTCTTTTTTTTTGGTGGCTGGCCGTTACAGGGAAGTGAACCCTTGACCTTCATGTTACAAGACCTTGCTGTAACCAATTGAGCTAACTGGCCAGCCCTCCAGTCCCCTGAACTATCCCTTGGATGATGTCTTTTAGCTTTGTGGTTACCTTCTTCTAACTTTTTTTTTCTGTTTGTTTATGATTCTTTTAAAGAGTGATGTGCAGGACCAACTGAATACACCAGAGCAGAGGGATACTATTACCTTGCTCATTAGGTCAACACTCTCCAAAAGAACTTTCTGTGATAATGAAAATGTTCTATATCTGTGCTCTCCAATATGGTAGCCACTGGCCTCATTTGATTATTGGGTATTTGAAATATGGTCGAGAATGAAGAACTGAATTTTTAGTTTTATTTAAATTTAATTATTTTAAATGTAAATAGCTGCATGTGGCTAGTGTCTATCATACTGGGCAGTGTAAATCTAGATGTTATACCTCTAATAAGGTAGCTTAATTTTGCATTGTTTTGTAGTTGCCATGGGTTCATTTTGAGTTTATTTCTCTGAAAACCCTTAATTTTTTATTCCTGCTAAGACAATCCATTGTCACTTGTCATATAAGTACACCTGGCATATAATGGGAATATACGTTTTGCGTTAACCAGGCAAAGCATATTTTCTGCAATTCTTGATTCTGACTTGTGGCTATATGTGTATTCTGCATCTAGCTCAGTCCTCTCTCCTGATTGTACTTCCTGGTGTCCTGGAGTCTGAGCTGATTTTCTGTAGGCCTTCTGTTTGTGTTTACATTATTTATGTCACTTATTTGCTCTATAAGCACATATGGAGCACATATCCAAGTGCTAGGCAGGAACTGTGCTGGGTTCTGAGCAGAGAGAGATAAGTAAGACACAATACTTTCTCCAGCATTAAGTGGTATCCTGCTCTTATCTGCCAGTGTCAGGGTTTTGGTTCCTGCCTTTGATTCTGTATCTCAAGTTCAGTATCTTGGTCTTAAATCTTATTGTTTGAGTGGGGGTGAGGATGGGGTGGGAAGACGATGGGGAGGAGGAACTGAGAAATCGTGGAACTCTAAGGAGAACAGATCAAACTCCCTAGAGTGACAGCACGTTCTTTTTCTATTAAGAGAGAAATAAAACCTTCCCAGTTATAAGTTTTCCACGGGTAGTAGTCAACTCACCTGTCTTCTCCAGCCATTTCCTCCTCACTTATGTCTCCACAGCCTTCTACCTCATGTTCAGACGTATGGTCTGTGGAGACACAAACAACAAAAAGAGACTCTCAATTTTGTTTCCCTATTTGTTTTCCTGACTCCTTTAAATGACAGTTTCTATCTTATTTTGTATATAAAATAGTGCTAATCTCATCGGGAGTTTATTGATTGAAAAAATACACCTTTTTAACCCTCATTCAGGCCAGGGAAAGAGAGTAGAGGAGGGAGATGGCATGGTGTTAGCATGAGAGGGCAGAGGAAGCTATTTTCCTGAGAGCAAACAGGTGCTGCTTTGCTCCTCTGAAATCCATCACAACTAGTTCCAGGATATGCATTCTCACATTTCCAAATAGCTGCCAAATTGCCCCAAGCAGCCCTCCGTCGACCAGAGTTAGTCGTGGACCTTCTCTGCAGGATTCTCCCCTGATCCCATTTATCCCCATGGAAAGGAACTTTCTTGTATCTTATCTTCCTGAGGCCAGGCTTTAGGTGGCGTTTCTCAGAGGTTGGCTAATGAATTGGAAGAAAAAAACCCCACAAACATAAGACTAGAGGAGGAAAAGACACTTATATCCTATCTTCCAGGTGCTCTCTCTGGGGTTGCTAGTGTGTCAGGCTTTTGGGAGAAGAGCTCCCAAGGGCCCCCAGCTGTGCAGTCACAGGGAGGGGAGGCAGGTGGGAGTGAGGGATGGCCCGTCTAACCCTTCTCTGATGAAGAACTGAGATCTTGCTCTTAAAATAGAAATGGCAAATATTGCTTCTCTGTACAGGAAGATAGGAGGAGTTCAAGGAGGTCCTGAAGGAAGCTCATGCTGAGGATCAGGAGGCCTGGGGACTTATCACCGTCCTGCTGTGGATATATATGTGTGCAGGGAAGAGTCAAAAGACAGTCATTTCATTTTTCCAGCCTCAGTTTCTTCATCTGTAAAATGGGAGGATTGGACTAGATAAATGTTTTCAAACCTCAAAGCACAATTAGTTAGTAGGATGTGAAATTAATTTAGAGTCTTTACCAACAAGTTTTTTAAAAAATGAAACAAAATAGATCAGAATGTGCTGTCTTGTACTTAGTAATGTAAAAATCGTTTTGTTTAATAGTTGTTCCAATTTTTTTGTATGTGTTTGTGCGTACTGGGTTATGACATCAGATGTGTTTCTGACTTTTTCATAATAAAAAAGGTTTAAAAAACACAGGAATCCATGACTTCTGAGTTTTCTTACACTTGGTGTTTTAGGTTTCACTGTGTCTGTGGAAGGCTCTCCCTAGGGATTCACATCCACTGTGATTTGGGAGAATAAGTTTCCATGATGCCATTTCACACCCTCCACCCAGGCAGGCAGTCTTTATTTGCACTGAGCCTGTGACATGCAGAGCCCCTGAGAAGGTGAACTGAGTAGGGGCTGAGGTGTAGCTGTGAGTGATACTGTTGAACAACACTGAATCCATGACACCTTGTGGGGTTTTGCAAACATGGACAATTTCTTGCATGTTGTAGGTCCTTCAGTTTCACTATGATGCTTTAGAAGAGATTCTTGCATTAAGCAGGAGGTTGGACAAAGTAATAATCCCTCCTCTAGAGGTAATACTGTATGATTCTATAAATACAAAATATTTCAAGAACTATTTATAGCTAAGGACACTGCCAGCACCAGCAATGACATCAGCACTTCTGCAGTGAGGCATGGGTCACAGAGGGCCATGATTCTATAAATACAAAATATTTCAAGAACTATTTATAGCTAAGGACACTGCCAGCACCATCAATGACATCAGCACTTCTGCAGTGAGGCATGGGTCACAGAGGGCGTTTGGTCATTATCCCACTTCATCTCTTCAACAGTCCTGGGGCTCAGGGCCAGCAGTTTGTGAGGGGTTGAGCCAGGACTTGAGTTTAAATCTCCTTCCTCCAAAACTCTCTTAAATTCCACTATACCACATGCAAAGGGGTTATTGTTGCCAAATGTAAATGATCATGCTTCTCATGACAGTAAATTTAATTCTGTTCTGTACACTTCAACAAACATTAGCAGGGAAGGCCTGTACTGAACCTGGGGCACTGCATGCAATGGGTCTTTGTTGAGCAGCCATGCTTTGGGGGCACTTGGTATAGATGGATAAAGCATGGAGAGCCACAGGTCACCAATAATCGCCACTCTCCTAAAATTTGAGATAGGGTTGGACAATGTTACTGTATGCAAATGAAGCCAATTATGTATTTGAACCACAGTTGTCATTCCAGAATATTTGCAAAGACAATGCTGACTAAAGAATGGGTTTCCTTAAATCTCATTAATGATACTAAAATATATCTGAGATAAAATGTAGCATGACAGGTTAATGCTATCAGAAGGGAATGATAGAGCATGGAGTGGATGGATTGGGGTTGGATGCTGAGGATCGTTTTGGGTTCCCAGCACTGACCTGCAGATAGGCTCTTGAGAGCAAATGACTAGGCCATGGTCACACAGGTGTAAAGTGACAGAAGCTCATCTTCTGATTCCAATTCCACTATAGCCTGTGTCTTCTATAGTGGAATTGGGGGTGGGGTGGGGTGGGGCACCAGGGTAGCATAGCATAGAGACATTTTCTTTGAAGGTTATTCAGTCTTTTTAACCTTGTTTAGGATCCCTTAAGAACCTTTTGATAGTAATAGGTTTTATCACACTTCTCCCTCTGGAAAAATAAGGCACTGTGCAACCCATGAGAATATTCAAGTTGGCCTGACTGTACATAAAGTTACACTTAAAAACTATAATGCAGGTTCTTAATTAGTTTTATTGTGAATTTGCTTTGACTGAATCACTTCCTAGAGGCCAAATGGCTCTGGTGAGGGGAAATAATTGGATTCTGGAACACAAGGCACTGAAGACCATACTCTGGGTCCCCATCACACCCAGCTGGATGGAAGCACGCAGACTAGCCTGAGGAGTGTTCAGGGAGCCTAGGGCCAGTCTCTGCCCTGTCCTACAGAAACACCACAGTACAGGGCTCAAGAAGTCTCAAGGAACCATCAACAGCATAAAATCTGATGCACAATATTTTGCTTTTAAAGACACTTTATTATTTTTATTTGTTTATTTTTTTGGCAGCTGACCAGTGTGAGGATCTGAACCCTGACCTTGGTGTTATCAGTACCATGCTCTAACCAAGTGAGCTATCTGGCCAGTCCTTAAAGACACTTTAGATAAAAACCAAAATATCCAAGGACAGAGTTGTTGCATTAGAAGTTGTTGCATTATAAAAAAGGAAATGTTAAAGCTACTGTCAATTAGAAATATAAAATGGGCAAATGTGTATATATGGTTAAAATGTATCCACTTAAGATGCAGAATTCGGGTCTAATGTAAACTGTAAAATGATAAAAGTTTTATTATGGTGTTAATTATCTTAACCTGGTAGAGCAGGCTTTACTGTCAAAGTCAGGCGAAAGTAAAAAAAAAAAGAAAGAAAAAAAAGATCTTTTAATTATAATTGAAGCACTGTATTTAAATTTCTCCAGATTTCTCAAAAATGTAATACACTACAGTGGTGGGATCAGATAACTATATAAAAACTTAATTGTTTTTTTGCCATATTAGCAATAACCAGGCAAAAGTTCAAATGGAAAACAGTTCATTCACAAAAGCAATGACCACAACAGCAGCAATAAGAACATGAAAATAAAATGCCTAAGAATAATCCTAACGAGAAACATGGAATCTATGTGGAGAAATATCAATAAACATCACTGAAAAAAAAAAAAAATCAGTTTCCCTGTTGGAAAAAGTGGAGAAGGACCATGAAGAGACAATTTATAAAAAAGGAAATACAGATGGTAAATAAATACAGTCTTTCTCACTGATAATCAAAGATTTGAAATATAAACTAACAATGAGATTTTATTTTAATCCAAAATTGGCAAAAATTAAAAAGTAATCACATTATTCAATACTTCCTGGGGTATGTTAATGTGGACATTCTCATACAGTACTGGTGGGAGTGTACATTCATAAAATCACTTTAAAATTAGGAATATATTAGGTGCTTTAAAAGATTCATATGCTTTTCACCAGTAATCCCACATCCGGAACTCTGTCCTAAAAAATTATCAGTGATACAAAGGTTTGTGTGCGAGTATATTTACTGTAGTATTGTTTATAATAATGAAAAACCTGAAATAACTTATATGTGCAATGATAGTGAAATGATTAAATAAATTATGGTCCACTTCTATAGGAGAATGCTTTATAACCACTAGCATCACATTTCTGAAGAATATTTAATAACATGGGAAATTATTTATGAAATGACGAGTTAAGTTTAAAAAAATGCAGGATACCAAATTGTTCTTTACTTTGTGTTTGGTAGGGCTGCCAATAACAAAACACGACAGACCAAGTGGCTCAAACAACAGAAATTTATTTTCTGATAGTTCTGGAGGCTGGAAATCCAAGATCAAGGTGTTGGAGGAAGGTTTGGTTTCTCTTGAGGCCTCTTTCCTTGACTTGCAGATGGCCACCTTCTTCCTGTGACCTTATGTGGCCTTTTCTTGGTCTTTCTCTGTATATCCTCATCTCCTTTTCTTATGTGGACACCAGTCATATTGGATTACAGTCAACCCTAATGACTCCATTTTAACTAAATTACTTATTTGAAGACCCTACCTCCAAATACAGTCACATTCCAAAGGACTAGGGAACTAGGGAGGGCTGGCCAGTTAGCTCAGATGGTTATGGTGAGGCCTTATAGTACCAAAGTCAAGGGTTTGGATCCCCATACTGGCCAGCTGCCAAAAAAATAAATAAGAAGTAGGGGCGATTAGGGCTTCAACATATAAATTTGGAGGAGAGAGGAGGAGGAGGCCACGATTAAGTCCATAAAACTATGATTCTAATTTTGTTTGAAAAGGCACACAAACACAAAAAGACTAGAAAGAAATACAGTAGGCCTGTGGCTTTGTGAGCAATCCTGAAGGTTCATAATATGTGGTAATTGGTAGGTTAATTTGTTGATATACAGATCTGAGTAACAGTGACCTTTGAAGATGGCCTTCAGCAGAGCCCCTATTTAGTAAGGGGCTCTAGCTACCCTCTGGGAATCCTTTTCTCATCAGGTTTTTTGTTTCAACTCATCATCTTGATGCAGCAATTGTTTTTTTCCTTTTTGTCTTTTTTCGTGACGGGCAACGGGATCGCAAACCTCGGTGTCGTGCCCGTACCGTGACCGGCAACGGGATCGCAAACCTTGGTGTCGCGCCCGCACCGCGCTCAGCCAGTGAGTGGACTGGTCTCTATATGGGATCCGAACCCTCGGTGGGAGGGCCGCCGCGCTCCCAAGCGCTGCAGTCAACCGAGAGCGCCACCAGGCTGGCCCTTGATGCAGAAATTTTAATTAAGGTCAAAAGCTCACTGAATTTTTTTGGTGAGAGTATACCATATTTTATGGGGGATATAGGCTACAAAGATATTTACAAAAGCTTTTTATTTTGATGCTGGATCTCCAAAATACATAAATAATAAAATAATAAAAAATACATAAATAATAAAATAACCTCTCTTAACTGTTAAGAGAGGTTATTTGATTAATTCTATAATAAATGGTTTTACCTTTTTTTTNAAAAAAAAAAAAAATCAGTTTCCCTGTTGGAAAAAGTGGAGAAGGACCATGAAGAGACAATTTATAAAAAAGGAAATACAGATGGTAAATAAATACAGTCTTTCTCACTGATAATCAAAGATTTGAAATATAAACTAACAATGAGATTTTATTTTAATCCAAAATTGGCAAAAATTAAAAAGTAATCACATTATTCAATACTTCCTGGGGTATGTTAATGTGGACATTCTCATACAGTACTGGTGGGAGTGTACATTCATAAAATCACTTTAAAATTAGGAATATATTAGGTGCTTTAAAAGATTCATATGCTTTTCACCAGTAATCCCACATCCGGAACTCTGTCCTAAAAAATTATCAGTGATACAAAGGTTTGTGTGCGAGTATATTTACTGTAGTATTGTTTATAATAATGAAAAACCTGAAATAACTTATATGTGCAATGATAGTGAAATGATTAAATAAATTATGGTCCACTTCTATAGGAGAATGCTTTATAACCACTAGCATCACATTTCTGAAGAATATTTAATAACATGGGAAATTATTTATGAAATGACGAGTTAAGTTTAAAAAAATGCAGGATACCAAATTGTTCTTTACTTTGTGTTTGGTAGGGCTGCCAATAACAAAACACGACAGACCAAGTGGCTCAAACAACAGAAATTTATTTTCTGATAGTTCTGGAGGCTGGAAATCCAAGATCAAGGTGTTGGAGGAAGGTTTGGTTTCTCTTGAGGCCTCTTTCCTTGACTTGCAGATGGCCACCTTCTTCCTGTGACCTTATGTGGCCTTTTCTTGGTCTTTCTCTGTATATCCTCATCTCCTTTTCTTATGTGGACACCAGTCATATTGGATTACAGTCAACCCTAATGACTCCATTTTAACTAAATTACTTATTTGAAGACCCTACCTCCAAATACAGTCACACTCCAAAGGACTAGGGAACTAGGGAGGGCTGGCCAGTTAGCTCAGATGGTTATGGTGAGGCCTTATAGTACCAAAGTCAAGGGTTTGGATCCCCATACTGGCCAGCTGCCAAAAAAATAAATAAGAAGTAGGGGCGATTAGGGCTTCAACATATAAATTTGGAGGAGAGAGGAGGAGGAGGCCACGATTAAGTCCATAAAACTATGATTCTAATTTTGTTTGAAAAGGCACACAAACACAAAAAGACTAGAAAGAAATACAGTAGGCCTGTGGCTTTGTGAGCAATCCTGAAGGTTCATAATATGTGGTAATTGGTAGGTTAATTTGTTGATATACAGATCTGAGTAACAGTGACCTTTGAAGATGGCCTTCAGCAGAGCCCCTATTTAGTAAGGGGCTCTAGCTACCCTCTGGGAATCCTTTTCTCATCAGGTTTTTTGTTTCAACTCATCATCTTGATGCAGCAATTTTTTTTTTCCTTTTTGTCTTTTTTCGTGACGGGCAACGGGATCGCAAACCTTGGTGTCGTGCCCGCACCGCGCTCAGCCAGTGAGTGGACTGGTCTCTATATGGGATCCGAACCCTCGGTGGGAGGGCCGCCGCGCTCCCAAGCGCTGCAGTCAACCGAGAGCACCACCAGGCTGGCCCTTGATGCAGAAATTTTAATTAAGGTCAAAAGCTCACTGAATTTTTTTGGTGAGAGTATACCATATTTTATGGGGGATATAGGCTACAAAGATATTTACAAAAGCTTTTTATTTTGATGCTGGATCTCCAAAATACATAAATAATAAAATAATAAAAAATACATAAATAATAAAATAACCTCTCTTAACTGTTAAGAGAGGTTATTTGATTAATTCTATAATAAATGGTTTTACCTTTTTTTTTATGGTATTCGCTATAATGAGCATGTATTTATTACCTTAATAACTAGAAAACAAACACATTTTTTAAAATATTGAAAAATTTTCATCTGAAAAATGGGATGCCTTTAATTTCATACTTTATGATTCTTTAAATTACTATTATTATCATCAGTTTTGGCTGCTAGCTGGTACAGGGATCCAAATTCTTGATCTTGGTGTTATCATCACTACACTCTGCCAGTGAGCAAACTGGCCAGCCCACTTCAAATTATTTTTGAGGGCCGGCCCGTGGCTCACTCGGGAGAGTGCGGTGCTGATAACACCAAGGCCACGGGTTTGGATCCTATATAGGGATGGCCGGTTGGCTCACTAGCTGAGCGTGGTGTTGACAATGCCAAGCCAAGGGTTGAGATCCCCTTACCGGTCATCTTTAAAAAAAAAAAAAATTTTTTTTTTTGAATTCTTTTCAATTTGGTTCATCAAATATTTGTTGTGCACCTGCACCATGCTTGGTGCTGTGGCTTAAAGATTCATGAGGTACAGGGCCGGCCTGTGGCTCACTTCGGAGAGTGTGGTGTTGATAACACCAAATCAAGGGTTAAGATCCCCTTACCGGTCATCTTTAAAAAAAAAAAAAAAAGAATGATTCGTGAGATACAGCTGACCTGTCTGAAAATTCCTACTCTAGTCAAGGAGACTGAAAGCCACTCTCTTGATTGTAAAAACTGCTATAAATGAAATATGGAAGCCTAGAAGAAAGATCAATAAAGGCTTCAGAGAGGTGGATTCCATTTTAGGGTTAAGCCTTGAAGATTGAGTAAGATTTCGCCATTCAGAAAAGGGGAAAGGAGGTCATTTTAGAAGCAGGGTCTGCAGGGAGGTATGACAGTGTTTATATGTATTCTTGAAAAAGGAGCAGCCCTTAAAGCTGGAGAATAGGGTTTGGGCAGATATTGTATTGGGTGGATGGTGAATTGGTGGAGGCAGAATTTGTTGGCAGCAGGACAGGAGGTCAATATGACGGTCCATGAGAAATGATAAGGGATCATTAGGGAATCAGTAGCTAGGATGAAGAGGAGGGGGTCAGGCAAAAGACCTTCTGGAAGCAGAGTTGATGGGATTATACTTGGGGGAACCAAGGAAGAGGTATATCAAGGAGGGACCCCAGCTTTTTAGCTTGGGATTGGGAGTAATAGTGGGAATACCAGATGAGGAGCAGGTTGAGGGAACTTCTGAAAGAGGAGAGAAAGTAGAGGTTGGAGAGTTAATTTAGTTTCATTTCTTTCTTTTTTTTTTTTTTTAAAAGATGACTGGTAAGGGGATCTTAACCCTTGACTTGGTGTTGTCAGCACCACACTCACCCAGTGAGTGAACCGGCCATCCCTATATGGGATCCGAACCCAGGGCCTTGGTGTTATCAGCACCGCACTCTCCCGAGTGAGCCACGGGCCGGCCCCTAGTTTCATTTCTGAAGTGCAGATTTTTTTTTTCTTTTTTTTTTCTTTTTGTCTTTTTCCGTGTCCGGCAACGGATCGCAACCCTCAGTGTTGCCCCTGTACCGGACCGGGGACCGGCAACGGGATTGCAACCCTCGGTGTCGCTCCCGCGCCTCGCTCAGCCAGTGAGCGGGAACAGGTCTGTATGTGGGATCCGAACCCTCGGGCGGGAGCAACGCCGCACTTCCCAAGCGGCGCACTTATCCAGTGCACCACCGGGCCGGCCCCGAAGTGCAGATTTTTTTTGCACCAAATTCAGTATTTATCATTTGTACAGGCCAATGTTGAAGAACCTCTGTGCATGTATTTTTAACCAAGGCATTCACAGTACGGTTTCTAGGTATGTGTTTTAAAACTTTATTGTATCATAGCAGTTTAGCAGTACTCCAGATTCCTACCAAATAACCACCATTGTAGTCCTATTCCTATTTTGTGATTTGGAGAGTAAAGATGTGGAAAGAGTATGCCTTAGAATTTTTCCGTAGACACTAAGGCAATACAAAGATACTCTTGGCTACTTAATTTAAGACACTAATTAAAATGGTAGCAAAGCAGCTTATATCATGTATTGGATTTACATTATAGAATAACAGGAAATCCATGACCACATAACTTAGTATATTCAATTTACCTCAAATGTTTAATGAACATCTATATTGGAGTGGACCAGATGGAGAAAACTTTCTGAAGAGTGGAAAAGAGTTAATATTTAACTAAAAAATGAGATTGTCCTAAATAGGAAAGGTTGATATTTCTGAATAGAGTACGGAGTCAAGTAAGAATATTTTAGTTAATAAATAATGAGTCTAATATAAACTACTGATGAAAAGTCCTACATAAAGTAAAGTACTATTGGCATTTAGACTTCATGATAATTATATCTTTTTATATTTTATTGTGGAATATACTAAAAAGCATATTTACTTCACAGGGCCTGGTTTTCCAAAGCCTTGCAGTTTCAAATATTGACCTTTCAGAGGACTGGAAATTTCCTTCAGGCTATAAGTCATTTCCTTCAGGCTATAAGTCTCTGTTGCAAGATAAAGGATTGTGGCACAGCCGGTTGCTGGCTCAAAGACAGACTAGTTACTGATTGTTATGTAAAGATACTGAGAAATTGCTGTAAGAAGGAATGTTTGCTAAGATCAAACTGTTGTTGATAGGACCACTTAATTGCCTTACTGGAATGTCATCTGGCTTGTTTCACTGAAAGTTACCAGCCTATATTGTTAAACTATAACCCCACCTATGTCTCTTCCTGTAACTTCCTGGTCTGGAAAATAAATGCAGGAAGAGAACCCCAATTCGGCATTAATTTCCCAAGGAAAGGATTGCTCTCACTTGAGTGTCCCAAAGGGAGATTAACCACTTTGGGGCCTCTCACTGCTCAGTAGAGATGGGCTTTGAGTAATCCTTTGCATCTCTGTCACCCAGGGGAAGTGAGGTGACAAATCCGTGGGGGGTGAAGCAATGCAAAGCAACATTTTATAAATCCTTTTATCTGATAGATCTCAAAGCACTTAATAAATAGGACCTCATTAAAGAACATACCATCATTATGAGGTAGTTATGTATAAACAGTTTTATATTTTCAGATGGAGAAGGTAAGGCAAGAGGTCAATTCAATTACACAATGTGAGTTAGTGGTAGGTGTAGACATAGAAATAGGATGTAGTTTCTCTGGACACCTAAAATTTTGCTTTATGCAGTAGCTTATTGATAATTAGAAGTAAGTACTTTCTGTGTCAGTCCATTTCTTCTGCTTATAACAAAAATACTGGAACTCGGTAATTTATAAAGAAGAACTATTTGTTGCTTACAGTTTCAGAGGCTGGGAAGTCCATAGTCCAGGGAACACATCTTGTGAGGTGACTTTACGGCAATGCAGGGTGTCACATGGGGAGAATGGTGGAACAGAAAGAGAGTTTTACACATTCTCCTTTTAAAGCCAACAGAACCATGCCCACAACAACCACTAAACCATCAATTTATTATTCCATTTACCAGGGCGTGGGCTTCACAATCTAATCACCTCTTTAAGGCCCCCACCTTTCAATAGTTATAATAGGATTGCCCACCCTCAACAGATACAGTGGGGATTAAGCCTCCAACACATTCAACTTTGGGGGGGAGACAATCCAACCCATAATACTTTCTTTTATAAAACATTCAAACAAGAAAACCTAATTTAAGTTTTTCCCTTTAATATTAGCAAAACAAAAATGTTAAACACAAACTTGTCTGATTTAATAATAAGATTTCAACCCCAAATCATATTTGGGGGTCCAGAATTAATATCTTTTTCATGGAGCATAGAAACTTAAAGTAATACTTTAATTTTACTGTTTAAGGCACTTTCTAAAATGCTCTCATTCTATTATTTCATTTTACATTGTGACATCTTTTCTTTTACTAACTTAGAAATTTGAGAAAAGCAAAGGAAAGCAGTGGAGATGAAAGAAAAGCCAATCCCCTAGAGTAACTGGACTAGAACTTGAGTTTTTATTGGTAAAACTTCTTATACACCATTCATTCAGACTGTGGTCTGGAAGAATACTTTGCCTTGAAGTAATTGAGTCAACTCTACCAAAAGATGATGTTAGAGAGAGACTTTCTATCAGCTAAGGGGTGCCTTTTGTGAGTTGGAGAAAGAATGACTGGTGGAAAATAACACTATGCATATCTTAAGGAATAGATAACAATAGTTGAGGATGAAGGTGTCTAAATTCCTATATTTATTTATTTATTTATTTCCACCCTCCCCTCCCCTCCTAAATTCCTATATTTAAGTGTTTTTTTATTTTAATTTCCAGGCCTGAGATTTTTGTTATGATATAAAGGTTGCATTTCTAAGAATGTAAACATCCATATGAATTACTTGGATTCCACTAGAACAGTGGTGATGGGAGTGAACAGAAAGAAACATTGGTGTCATCAAGAGTGATAATAATGGCAATAACTGCTAACATTTCCCAAGAGCTTGCTGTGTGCCAGGCACTGTGCTAAGTGCTTTGTGGGCATTAACTTTTTAATCCTTTATGTCAGAACTATTTCTAAATCAATTCCCTCTGAGAAGTGTAAAACTTTAACTAATCTGAAAACAGAGTACACCGCATTATTAGAAATAATATCGACAGATAAATAGAAAAGAATATTGAGAATGAACTATATATTAGAAAACAATATTTTATAGTCTCAGTGTACAAATATATAACAATTATATATAAAGTGAAACTGTAAAAACAAGCTGTATCATGTTTAATACATTGTTATGTACATATATATTTTTACAAGAATGGTATCATGCTATACATACTCTTTTTTAAAATAAACTTTTAGATTTATAGAAAAATTGCAAAGACAGTACAGAGAGTGTCTGTTTCCCCTCATCAAGTTTCTCCTGTTATTAAAATCTTACTTATGTTAATAAGTATGTCACATTTGTTATAAACGAACCAATATGATATATTATTATTAACAAAACTCCATACTTTATTCAGATTTCCTTAGTTTTTACCTATTGTCCTTTTTCTGTTCCAGGATTCCGTTCAGGATACCTCATTACATTTAATTGTCATGTCTCCTTAGGCACCTCTTGACTATAACAGTTTCTCAAACTTTCCTTGTTTTTGATGATCTTGATAGTATGGAGGAATACTTATTGGGTATTTTGTAGAATGTCCCCGAGTTGGTATTTGTCTAATGTGTTTCTGATGGTTAGACTGGGGTTATGGGTTTTGGGGGGAAGACCATAGAGGTAAAGTACCATTTTCATCACATCATATCAGGGATATATACTTGATCACCTGACTGAGGTAGTGTTTGTCAGTTTCTGAATCCTAAATTTACCCCTTCCCCCTCCTCTTCCATACTGCATTCTTGGGAAGTCACTGTGCATACCCCAGACTTAAGGAGTGAGGCGTTGTCCATCACCTCCTTGAGGGTGAAGTATCTACATAAATTATTGGGAATTCTTCTGCAGGAAGGATTTGTCTATTCTTCCCCCACTTATATACTTAATCATTTACTTATACCAGTATCGACTCATGGATATTTATTTTGTATTTTGGGTTGTTATATGTGTGTGTGTGTGTGTGTGTGTGTGTATGCATATATTTGATCTACTTTCTTTACCCAATAATATGTTGTGGACAACTTTCAAAGTCAATAAATAGAGGTGACCATCATAACTTTTAGAGGTTATATAGTTCGTATTTAATCAATCCTCTACTGATATACCTTTTTTCTTCCAGTTTTTCCTTATTTCCAACAATATTGGGATAACATGCTTGTACATTCGTTTTTGTGCACTTGTTTGACTATTCCTTAGTTTACCATTCTAAACTTATTCCCAAGGCATATTAGACTTGAGCTATGTTCCTCATTCTTCCAGCACATCCTGCTTTCCTTAGTTTATATTTTCTCTACCTGGAAGACTCTTTCCCTGTATTTGCCCACTGAAGTTCTGTGTATGATTCAGGGCTCAGTTCAAAGGATACTTGTTATAGAGGCTCTTCTCTACCGTTTTTTTTTTTTTTTTTGTCTTTTGTCTTTTGTCTTTTTCCGTGTCCGGCAACGGATCGC
>NW_007730289.1:172838-175486 GCF_000696425.1 Galeopterus variegatus | reverse complement strand
TAACATGCTTGTACATTCGTTTTTGTGCACTTGTTTGACTCTTCCTTAGTTTACCATTCTAAACTTATTCCCAAGGCATATTAGACTTGAGCTATGTTCCTCATTCTGCCAGCACATCCTGCTTTCCTTAGTTTATATTTTCTCTTCCTGGAAGACTCTTTCCCTGTATTTGCCCACTGAAGTTCTGTCTGCTGTACGGCCAAGCGATGTACGGTACAGCAGTATGCAGTAGCTTATTGATAATTAGAAGTAAGTACTTTCTGTGTCAGTCCATTTCTTCTGCTTATAACAAAAATACTGGAACTCGGTAATTTATAAAGAAGAACTATTTGTTGCTTACAGTTTCAGAGGCTGGGAAGTCCATAGTCCAGGGAACACATCTTGTGAGGTGACTTTACGGCAATGCAGGGTGTCACATGGGGAGAATGGTGGAACAGAAAGAGAGTTTTACACATTCTCCTTTTAAAGCCAACAGAACCATGCCCACAACAACCACTAAACCATCAATTTATTATTCCATTTACCAGGGCGTGGGCTTCACAATCTAATCACCTCTTTAAGGCCCCCACCTTTCAATAGTTATAATAGGATTGCCCACCCTCAACAGATACAGTGGGGATTAAGCCTCCAACACATTCAACTTTGGGGGGGAGACAATCCAACCCATAATACTTTCTTTTATAAAACATTCAAACAAGAAAACCTAATTTAAGTTTTTCCCTTTAATATTAGCAAAACAAAAATGTTAAACACAAACTTGTCTGATTTAATAATAAGATTTCAACCCCAAATCATATTTGGGGGTCCAGAATTAATATCTTTTTCATGGAGCATAGAAACTTAAAGTAATACTTTAATTTTACTGTTTAAGGCACTTTCTAAAATGCTCTCATTCTATTATTTCATTTTACATTGTGACATCTTTTCTTTTACTAACTTAGAAATTTGAGAAAAGCAAAGGAAAGCAGTGGAGATGAAAGAAAAGCCAATCCCCTAGAGTAACTGGACTAGAACTTGAGTTTTTATTGGTAAAACTTCTTATACACCATTCATTCAGACTGTGGTCTGGAAGAATACTTTGCCTTGAAGTAATTGAGTCAACTCTACCAAAAGATGATGTTAGAGAGAGACTTTCTATCAGCTAAGGGGTGCCTTTTGTGAGTTGGAGAAAGAATGACTGGTGGAAAATAACACTATGCATATCTTNTTTTTTTTTTTTTTTTTTCTTTTTTGAGACTGGCCCCATCGCACTCAGCCAGTGAGCGTTGTGAGCGCAGGGGTCATCCCTATATAGGATCCGAACCCGCGGCGGGAGAGCTGCTGCGCTCCCAGCGCCGCACTCTCCCGAGTGCGCCATGGGCTCGGCCCATTGAAGAGAATTTTATGGTTTCACCCCACTTCTGTCTGTTGTACATCTATTATAACAGTTAGCGTCTGAATCTCCTATTCTGTTACAGTAGTCTGTTTTTCCTACTAGTTTATGAACTGATAGAGGCAGAAATGTGATCAATCACACTCATCTGTGTACTCCATTGCAGTGGTGGGCACATAAAGTAATTAGCATATTTTGACTTTGGTTTAAGTAAAGTATCTTAAACCAAATTAAAAAGCGTCCTCAGTATCACGTAGGTGGTCACTCTTCCTTTCTTTTACATATATTGGCATTCCATGCTTCAGGGAGACAGAGGACTTGGATATGTTTTAGCTTTTGCTTAAAGTGAAAACACTGTGCTGTAGTTGAAAAGTAACGTTTTCTAGCTGTCTGTCAAAAGTGTTTGTCCGCTGAAGACTTTGGAATTCTGATCCGTGTGTTCCAAATTGAGCATCTTCAATGTGCCAAGTATCCACAGGAAATTGTATACATATGCAGGAGAACAGAACTTAAGTAATCAAATAAGGCCTCTGATCCTTCCGACTTCCTTTTTATTTTATTTTATTTTTATTTTTATTTTTTATTTTTTGTCCTTTTTTGAGACCGGCGCACCACGCTCAGCCATTGAGCACACCGGCCATCCCTATATAGGATCCGAACCCGCGGCGGGAGCGCTGCTGCACTCCCAGCGCCACACTCTCCCGAGTGCGCCACAGGCTCGGCCCGACTTCCTTTTTAAGTAGGCAGGTGGCATAGTGTATCCTGTACGTTATAATTAGTGCTAAGAGGTGAACGCCAAAAACAACAACAACAACAACAAAACCAAGACACAATGTTAGTTTGTCTGTGACGCTGTGCCAGTGAGTAGAGGCTAAAGATCCCGTGCTGCTGTCCCTATGACCCACCCAGCCCGCACCTAGGAGGAGACGCGCCCCCTCTGTTAACACTTGGACACGGGGTGACCTACACATCTGTGACCCCCTCTGTAGGAGTGCCCGTGGCAGACGCGCGCGCAGACACCGACAGCGGCTGGCACCTGGGGCCGCGCGCTATCCGGCGCCCCGCCTCCTTCCTCGGAGGCCCAATCATCTGGAGGCTCTGGGGGCACGTCCCGCTGCCGGCCACGCCCCCGTGCGGGGGTCTCCCTTAAGAACCTGCCGCGGGCCGCTGGCTCCGCCGGGGGTGCTGGGCGGTGGGCACTGAGGCCGGAGTTCTGATCCCTGATCCCTGAGAGGCTCTCGCGCCGCCGCTGTCCTCGCGGCCGCCGCAGCGCGGG
>NW_007730289.1:155978-171898 GCF_000696425.1 Galeopterus variegatus | reverse complement strand
CCCAGCCGCTCGCCCGCCGGCCCGCCGGGGGCTCCACCGCCCTCACCTCGGCCTTCTTAGCCCGCCCACCGGTCCGCAGCTCCTCTGCGAGCCCGCCGGGAACTCGTGCCCCTCGCGCTCCGCCGGGGCCGGAGGGTGCTGCCTCGGGCCATGATGCCCTCCCAGGAGGAGCCCACCGCCGCCGCGCGGGGGACGAGCGAGGCGCAGCCGCTCGGCCCCGCACCCACGGGGGCCACTCCGCTGCCCGGCCCGGGACCCTCTGACAGCCCCGAGGCGGCCGCCGAGAAGGTGGAGGTGGAGCTGGCGGGGTCGGCGGACGCGGAGCCTCCTGAGCCCCCCGAGGGCGGCTGGGGCTGGCTGGTGATGCTGGCGGCCATGTGGTGCAACGGGTCGGTGTTCGGCATCCAGAACACCTGCGGGCTGCTCTTCGTGTCCATGCTGGAGACCTTCGGGTCCAAGGACGACGACAAGATGGTCTTCAAGACAGGTGAGGGAGGCGCCGCGGCCAGCCCGGGGGCCCGAGTGCATCTCGCGTGCAGGGTCTCTATGTGTGTCCGCGCCCCTGTGCGCGTCGTGGGTCCCCTTGCGCCGGAGGGTGTGAGTGCTGGGTCTCTTCAGTTGCGGTCGGAGCCTGCCACTCCGGGGCCTCGGCGTGCCTGTCTTTGTGTGGAATCCAGATGCGGGGACTGTGTGTCTGGAAAGGAGTCGCAGAACTTATTTGCCCTTGTCTTGCTCCTTTCCCCTCTTCAGAGTAGGCGCGAGTAGTCGCAGTAGACTTTCCTCTTAACGTTTGAAAACAAACAGAACCTTCCAACCCCAGCAATATCACACTGTCATTTTTACGGTCCCCTTCGTGACCATGACGGTTGGGTTGTTGTTCATCTGCCTCCAGGGCTACGGAGGGGGGGTGTATATGTTGGGGGGAGGGAGGGGCGGGAGTTTGGCGAGATGAAAGATTTATCCCAAGGTCACGGGGAGTTCCGAAGGGAGCCCGGCAAGAGCCAAGGTTTTGTGCCCTTTTTTTTCCTCCCCTACTCTGTGCTAAATATAGAAAGCATAGGAGGCAGCCGGATCAGGGACTGGCAAGAGGAAGGTGAGGGGTTGCCCCTTCCTGTTGCGTTCTTTGACATTTTTTTTACTATTATAATAAATTAGATGCAGACTCAGCATTTTTACCCTGTAGAGCGTTCATGTGTGACTACTTTTGAGTGATTAGGTAAAAGACAAGTTCTTAGGTTCTAAGACCTTCTGTAGAACACCTTTACATAAGTTATTTCGTTTCATTCTGCAAGGCGGGTGTTGTCAACCCCATTTAGGTGAGAAAACTGAAGCTCAGTGAAATAAAGCGTCTTGGCGAGTAGCAGAATGGAGAGAGAACACATCATTTGACCTCAAGGGCTACGTGATTTCCATTACTAAATCAGGCCCCCACCCTGACATTTGGGGACTTAATATAATTAATAGTCATTTCCCCCTCTATTATTAATAATCTTAGTTTTCTATTATTTTTAGAGTGAATATTCCTTAGGTCTTTAGTGTGCATACAAGGAATAAGCAGGACTGTGATAACAACTTTAAGGCAAAGATAATGCTGAGCAATGTTGTGGGTTTTAAAACCTTATATAAATAGTATCACACTATTTGTATCGTTCTGCAACTTGCTTTTTTTCTATTCTGCATCTTTGTGACTTATCCACATAGTACCTCAGTTTGAGCTGGTAGCTCAAATTCTTTCCATTTTAACCTGTAAGGTTTTCCATTGTATGAATATATTATACTTTATTCATGTATTCTCCCTCTAATGGACATTTAGATTGTTTCCAAACTTATTATAAACAATGCTGCAATGAGTATTCTGCACTGTCTCCTTGTGAATGTGAATAAGGTCCATATTTAACCTGGAATTTCTGTTTCTTAAACAGCTGTTGAAGCTGTTATGCAGGTCAAAGGACTAGGTACAAAAGTGTTAAAAATGTAATAACATCAGTTTTTAAACTTTACAAACCATTGTAAAGTTTAGCAGGGTAGATATACATATATCTACACAATAGTAAAAAAAATTTTTTTAAATGTCTTTTCTATATGGGTATTTGGGAGGAAAAATCTCAAGAAGGAGACAAAGTTGACAGTTAACATCGCATGGTGTGGTCTGCACCTGAGCGCACCGGCCATCCCCATATAGGATCCGAACCTGCGGCCTCGGCGCCACCAGCGCCACACTCTCCCGAGTGAGCTACGGGGCCAGCCCGACAATTAACATTTTAAGATTAGTTCCTGTAGCATTTAGAATATTCTTGCCTGGGATTACAGATTTTTAATACTGTCAAAACACCAGCAGTCTTTTGTTTACTATTGATTTTGCAAACCCAGGTGAGTAGATCCATTGATGTCTCTGGGTCCTTCCTTCCCTTTCTCTCTCCCTTCTTCCCTTTCTTGAGAGAGAGAACTGTTGGAAAGAGACCATAGTTTTGCCAGAAATCAGAATTTTGCAGTGTCAAAGCCTCTGCCTAATACCCTTCCCCAAAGTTCCAATTGGCTATAGTCTCCCAACACTGGGTAGCTGAAGGTGAGGGAGAGGAGAGGAACCTGGTTTGTCTCTGAACTCTATTTTCAGGGTTTTTTTTTTTTTGTTGTTGTTGTTGTTGTTGTTTTCAGTTTTGATGAATATCTTTCTCTACTTAGTTCAATCCTTGTCCTTTCAGTCATGTTTGTGTATGTGTGTGTATGTTTGTATATCTGTGTAACAGTAGTATAGGTATGTCAGTTAAATGTATGAAGATCTTTGTGCTTATCTGTATGACTGCCATGTATGGTTGTGCTCTTGCACAAGGGTGACCGACTCAGGGGTAATGGGGGGCTGAAAACCAGCCTGTGCTCTGGGGTGCCCTTTGTCTAATTCCTAGAAAGGGCCCCTATGCACTTACAATTGCTCTGTATAACACAGCAGCTAGATTGAAAAATTGCTATTGGGGCACAAGGTAATACATATATAACTGATACATTTTAAGGGTTGAGGAAGCAAACAGATTTAACCTCAGCTGTGAAAAAGATGGTTACAAGGTAGTCTTTAAGCCAGTTATTGTTGAGATCTTTCTCTCCCTCTTTTCCCCCTCTTTCTCCTGCACCCCTTTCTCCCTCTGTGTGTGTATATGCATGTACACACATGTTTCATAAAGTCCATCATCTACAACAGGCACTGAAGTATCTGAGAATACCTGCTTTGAAGTTTGACTGGTCAGGCCTTTTCATTTTGATATTCTAATGCTGAGTCATCTGTGATCAAACATATGCAAGCTTCAAGTACAACACAAAACATATCTGGAATTTGTTTAAGGCTTTTATTTTTCAAAGCTTTCGTCTGTTTTCTGTTTACCTTATTTATGATTCATAAAATCCTAGTATTAGAGGTCAGTAAGTTCTGTCTCCTTGTTTTCATTAGCTTCTTTATAGTGATTAGCGCAAAGATACACAGGAAGTAGAATGGAATGGGAACCTAGGTCTCCAAATTATGGTGCACATTTCTTGAGTACTTATGGCTAAGCACTTTACATGCATTTCTATTTAAACTTTATGGCAACTCCATGAGATAGGCTTTATTAATGTCTTTCTTTTCGGATATGGAAACTTAGGCTTACAGAGTTTAGGCAAGCAGTGAAGCCAGAATTTAACTCCAGGTTTATCTGAAACTCCAAGACCTGGGTTTTTAACCACTGATCCTATTGCATTGGCTAGATAACATTCTGCGACTCCAATGTTCTTTACGTTGTTGATTAATTCAAACATTAGTGATTGGTTGAATACTCTACTAGGCATTCTGGGGTTAGAAAGAAGTCTGAAAGATTGAAGCCCCTGTCTCTTGATCTCACCTTGAGTTTAATAAACAATTGCCAATTATTAATGACTCATTGAAATAGATTTTTGAAGTATAGAGAGACTTCCACAGAGAAACAAGATACTTTCATAGGGCATTCAAGCAAAAGTCTGGGTTTTCCTTTGAAGAACCATGTTCCTTTAGATTGATCCATAGCAGAACAACATTTCTAGGCAGAACTGAAGAGGAGCCTTTCTTAGGCTCACTTCTCTTTAGGACTTTTTAAACACTTCTTACATAATGTGTGATCCATCCAAATTTCTCAGGAAAGGCCCTGAAGAAATTCATTCACACTAAGGCAAAAATGAGTTTACACATCTTACTATTAATCCTCATTAATTCTACAAACGTTTACCAAGTATCTAACACCCTATGTTTTGAGCTCTGTGCTGCGCGCTGGAGATAGTGGTAGAGAGAGACAAAGTCTCTCTGGGCACTGGAGATAGTGATAGAGACAAAGTTCCCAAGGAGCTTAGGTTATGTTGGGGATATAAATGAGTAACAAACGATAAGTAATGGAATACTTCCCTGAGGTATTTGTAATATAACAGGCTTCAATCTTATTCTAAAAGGCTGAAATTCTAAGGAAATTTCAGCAGGTGGTAGGGCTGCGAAAGCATTTGGTGGTCTTTTTCTCTATGGTTATAAATCTTACCTTGTGAAATTAAGACTTTGGAAAGGGGAAGCAAGCTGAACTCCAAGTTGGGCCGTAGAACCAATGAAAAATGCTGACAACATGGCCCTGTTATGGTGCCCAGTTGCTGATGATATGGCTGTCAGAGATGTACCTCACACATCCTGCTGCATCAATAGTGGTAGTAATTGGTCAGAGGGAGCAAGCTGAGGTTCAGTTGTCTCTTCAGTTTGGACCTATTCACATGTACACGCTTGACTGGGTGGAGGGTAATCAGACACTTTAGGAAAACTAAAACAGATGTTATAGTTAACTGGAACATTATTTCCCCTTAGAAATTATGACTTTGGGGCCGGCCCGGTGGTGCACTGGATAAGTGCGCCGCTTGGGAAGCGCGGCGGCGCTCCCGCCCGAGGGTTCGGATCCCACATGCAGACCGGTTTCCGCTCACTGGCTGAGCGAGGCGCGGGAGCAACGCCGAGGGTTGCGATCCCGTTGCCGGTCCCCGGTCCGGTACGGGGGCAACACTGAGGGTTGCGATCCGTTGCCGGACACGGAAAAAGACAAAAAACAAAAAAAAAAAAAAAAAAAAAAAAAAAAAAAAAAAAAAAAGAAATTATGACTTTGTTTTACTTGCTGTATACTGGAAAACCCATGGAACTGGTGAAGGGTTTAGGGTTCTTTTATCTTCCTGATGCAGTGCCAAAGACACTATCTGAGATCTTGCTAGGGTATTAATCTCATTTACCTATCTACTTTCTTCCTGGAGAAAGAAAAATATTTAAATGTTTCATTGACTTTTTAAAAATATCTATTTAAAACAAGTATGTTGTCAGAATCAGTATTTAGGGCAGTTAATGATATCCTTTTGAAGAAATTATATCTTTGTGGTCGAGATACTTGGTCAAGAAGACCCTTACTTTTTTCAGTAATTCCCACAATGTGTTCTTGACAGCCTTTCTTGAAAGTGGAGGTCTGTGGTTAAGTTTGGGAAGCATTGCACACTACACTCCTGTCTTGGATATTTAAAGTGTAAATAAAGATATTAAAAATTCAATAGTTTAGGGCCGGCCCGGTGGCGCACTGCTACAGTGTGCTGCTTGGGAGCGCGGCGGCGTTCCCCCCGAGGGTTCGGATCCCACATACAGACCGGTTCCCGCTCACTGGCTGAGCGAGGTGCAGGCACAGCACCGAGGGTTGCGATCCCGTTGCCGGTCCCGGTCCGGTACGGGCGCGACACTGAGGGTTGCGATCCGTTGCCAGACACGAAAAAAAGACAAAAAGGAAAAAAAAAAAATTCAATAGTTTAAAAGAAAAGTAGGGAATCAAAATGTCCTGAAAGAGAGGCTCTTTGGCTACAATCTTTAATGCAACTCTACCTTCCTGTATTTAGACAGACTGCTCTTTAGACAGTAGGACTGCTTTTTAGATAGTTGTGTACTTAGTACACAAAGTAGGATTTTCAATAACATTTAGAGATGAGTGCATCTTGTAACACCCCTCAATATATTTTACTAGCCTCTATGAAACTTTAAGTTAGTGTTTCCTGAAGGCTTGTTTTTTTCCCCCCAAATTTTCACTGGGGTATCCATTTATACTGATCTACATAATGCAGTTGTATGCTATACCTAAATTATAAGAGATTTTGGTTATAGTTCAGAAGTTAACCAGTGTGTCTTGCCTTTATGCTAAAGAGTTTGTGTTTTGTTTGGTGCTACCTGAATAACTAACCATTTCTATAGGAAAGTTTTTAGTAACAGTGTTATGCTGAGCTGGCTACAGGGAATGATAATCTGGTTCATGATTCTAGACATCTTTCACCTTAAGAAAAATATCTGATTGTTTGCTTTTTGCATTGGAAGAGAGGTGGAAAAGCTAAGAAAATTCACTTATGGCAATAAATTCATCTAAACTACATGCTAAAATAAGTCAGTAGACCACAAAAATGGTTTCAGAATTTTGAAAAATAAAGAAATGAGTATGCTGTGAGCATTTCATACTTCGTTTGCAGAATGTTTGTGGATTTAGAGCAAGACTGAGTAGTGTCAATAGTGTATAGTGAATTCTAATTAAATATAGCAATATGAGTATTTCTCTCTCTCTCTCTTTTTTTTTTTTTTTTTTAAGATGACCGGTAAGGGGATCTTAACCCTTGACTTGGTGTTGTCAGCACCACACTCTCCCAAGTGAGCTAACCGGCCATCGCTACATAGGGATCCAAACCGAGCACCACACTTTCCCAAGTGAGCCATGGGCTGGCCCCTACAATATGAATATTTCTATGGTGCTTTATCATGGGATTTTATCAATAAAATTGACTGCCAAAAGAAACCAATCAACCAAAACTGAAAGCATAACAGAATTATTTCAGGAGAAGTTTTGAGGTGTCTTTTAGAATACATTGTACTCCATGCCCTTGATGTGGTTTGCCTACATCTTTTTACATGGGTCCTTGATGTTGCAGTTGCTTGAGGCTCAGTCACTATCTATGTACTTGCTTCGCTTTTCCTGCCTTTTTTGGGTGTCTCAGATGCCCTGCGGTTCTAGTCACTATCTTGGGGTGGTTGGTTCCAAATCTCTTCTCTGTGTTCAAGATCTATATTTACTATTTCTGGGCGGGTTCATTTAGGTGCACAGGTGCATCAAACTCACTAACATGAACTCATTTTTCAGCGACCCCATGCAACCTTCCTTCACCATCAAAACAATAGCCCACCTGCAGACAGATGTATCTCTCCTGAATTCTCTCAGTGTATGACACCTCTGGCTGCTTAAGACAGAAACCTGGAATTCATCTTAATTTCTTATTCCTTCCCCCTTTCTTACCTGTTTTGTTAAATCAAAGTCCTTTAGTGTTTACCTCCTTAATGCCTCATAAATCAGTCCTTCTTTTCCTTCACTGCTGTCTTCATGTCTTTACTTTTGCCCTTGATTATTGTCATAACCCCTTAATTGGTCTGTTTATCCTCAGTTGTACACCTGAGTGGTTTTTCTAAGATATTGGCCCATAACATTTTTCTGTTTAAATGCCATCAAGTGACATTTAGGAAAATGTCACACTCTTTACTCTGGAGGCCTGTGAACTCTGGACTCTGCTTGACCCTCTAGCCTTGCCTCTCACCTCTTTTACTTCATGCTCTTTCACTTCAGCCAAGCTGAAGGTCTTATTCTTGCCCAAATTTGTCTTGCTGCCTTTTGCCTCTACACCTCTGTGTGTGCCACTCCTCTCTTCAGTGTTGTTAGTCCTTGTAAGATTTCTATGAAAAGGTTGGCCATTTTATTCCTTATGTCACAACCCGGGGACATAACAATGATTTTATGCTACTCTTGTTACGTTTTTGATGCACATGGAATGTTGGTGGTAGCTGCATTTTGGAGTTTTCCTTGTGAATGAATTCAAATAAGTTATGAATTAAGCTTAAAATGGAAGATGGAGAACCTAATTTCAACCTATTCTAATGGAGCATTCTGTGAAAGATAATCCATATTTGTTTAAGTGATCATTTGCATAGTCCTTTACCATAAAGAAAGGGCTTTTATGCACGTTACTTTATTTTTTAGAGTAGCCTTGTAGTGTGTTATTACCTCCATTTACAGATAAGAAAGTTGAAACTTGCACAGTTTAGGGTTGGGCCACATGATATCAGTGTTTACATCCCTTAAGTTGAACTTAAGAACATCTTTTTGGCTGGGTAAAAATTTATACTTATGTCAAAGTTGTCCTGAAAGTAGAATCCTACCTTGCCCCCAACCCTTGAAAGTATTTCCTGCATATTTACTTGTATGTGTTCTAGAACCTCAGTAGTTTCTCCTAGCCAAGTCATCAGAAAGCCTATGAAGTCATTTTTTTTTTTTTTTCCCTGTTGATTTTTTTTTTTTTTGGTGTGGGGGGGTGAGGAGTAGAGAAGGGTCAGATAGAAGAGAGACTCATATTTGTGTTTTTATGCATAATTATATAGGAAACATTAAATCCAGAGCTGATTAATAGTTTCTAACCTAAAATCTTATTTTGGTGGTTCTTATGTGTTTCTAGTACACAGTCTACTTGTATGGGGGGGTGGCGAAGGAAAATAGATCATTTTTTCCACATTTTATTGCTCACCACCAGAAAAAATTATCTCAGAGAGTCTTTGCCTGGATTAAAATGGTTATGTTTTAAATGGCACTTAAACTAGATTTAAAATAATGTTTTTAAATGATTAAAATTTTAGATCAGTCTATTTAAGGGCCACCTGGAAGATTCTATAGAAAACATGAGTTTATCATTTTTTCAATATACTTGTGTCTATACATTTTGCTCAATAGGACTGAAGACTGAAATCCCTTATAAAAATCCTCTATAGAAATCTACTTGAATCTAAGTAAAAAGAAATTGTAATAATTTCCATTTTATTGGTTTGGAGTCTATAATTATTTGGAAAAGAATGAGGAATTTGGTATATCTACATTTTTTTTTACTCACCTCTGTGGATGTAGCATTACAAAGAGGTTAAGCCTTCCTTAAGGAATATACTTTGTCAAGCAGTTTTTTCAACAAAGCCAGGGAACACCAAACTCTAATTCTTTTACTTGAAATTTACAAGTGATACAAATATATAGATGTTGTTACATATAGATGTCATAAGTACAGAGCCATAATCCTTTATCTGAAACTCTTACAACAAAGCCAGGGAACACCAAACTCTAATTCTTTTACTTGAAATTTACAAGTGATACAAATGTATAGATGTTGTTACATATAGATGTCATAAGTACAGAGCCATAATCCTTTATCTGAAACTCTTGGGGCCATGTATGTTTTGGAGTTCAGAATTTTTGGATTAAAAAAAGTAATCTGGCACATATACCTATATTTTTTAGCACCCCTAGAGGAGTCTGAGGCACCCTGTAATCAAATACATTAACATTTCTGCAGCAAAATATATAGATATTCAGAGTCAGTGGGACAAATAGAGACCATGAATAATAGCTTCATGCCAGCTCAGATCAGGTTTCGTTTCCAAGTTAGCATTGATACCATCCTACAAAAACTTTCGGTTTGGAATTTTAGAATTGCAAATAGGGAATTGTAGATTTATATGTAATATATTTACTATTGTTTCCTGTTTCTCAGTAAACTTTTTTTTGGTGTCTGGGCAGCACAGGGATTCAAACCCTTGACACCATGCCTCTAACCGATGGAGCTAACCAGCCAGCCCCCAGTAAACATTTTTTAGGTACATTTTTCTATCACATAAGGTGCCTACTTAATTGTTTCAGTAAGTGCAGTATTCTACCATATTGGTCTACCCTAGGTTACTCAACCAGTTTTGCTGGGTGTTTGAGTAGCAAGCAGTTTTATGCAATGTAAGTAGCATATCTGTAATACATCTTTGAACAAATTGGTTTTTTCCCCTCTTGGATTACTTCCTTGGGTTATACGTCCAAAAGTGAGAATACCGGTTCAAAGGGTATGAACAATTTTATAACACTTGTTATACATTGCTAGATTATTCTTTAGAAAACTTAAACCAGTTTACTGTGCCATCAGTAATGTAGTGGTTTCCTGAAAGCCTTACCAATGTTAGGCTTAATTTTTATTAATATTTGCTAATTTGATAAGTGTCAATGGTATTTTTAAAAATTAGTTTAAAGTAATATTTCATTGCTTATGAGACTGTGCTTTCCTAGTTTTGGAGCCCTTTAGAAGCAGCAAATGGCCTGGCAGTTATATATAATAGTATCTGGAAATACAAGAAGACATATACCAGTGAGTATATTAGAGTGCAACTTTGTTGCCATAGGTGGGAATACTAGGAAGGCCTGAGGTCATCCTGCCTTAGATTCATACATGACACACCTTGGCAGGTAGGGCACACCTTTGTTCCCTTTTTTCTGCTCTTTCAGCCCAGGTCTTGATCAAGGTCTTTCATGGGTTTGGAGGTGGTGATGGAAATTAATCATCTGGAGACTTGGCCATGAGGACTTCATGTCTCTGTCAGGTGACATCTCGTCCTTCAGAGGCTCAAATCTGCAAGGGCAGCCATATTTTATTCTTTTTCAGTGTTATCACCTTGCCATATCCTCTTCTGGATTCAGGCTAATTCTGTTGAATATATCTTTAATTAATTAATTAATTAATTAGGTTGTGTATATGTATGTGTGTGTTTTAAGTTAGTATTTTTTGCTTTTGTTTATTTTTAAAAGAGGATACACAAATCATTTAATTTGTTGAGCTCAAACTATGTACCAAGAGCCATGCAAGGAAGAGAAATGAATTTGATTTATTCCATGCTCTTGAGAGGTTATGTGGGGAGACAAAATGATACATCCATAAGTAACTCTAAGGCGCTATACAAGGAGTCTTCAAAAAATTCATGGATTCATATTATCTTTTAATTTCATTTTTTCCACAAACTTTCTGAAGTATCTTCGTACATGTGAAATGCAGTGCGAACAAGATATAGGATTTTAGAGGAAGGCAAAATGACTTCTTTTGTTCATTTGTTTTGTTTTTGGCAGCTGGTCAGTTCTGGGATCTAAATCTGTGACCTTGGTTTTATAAGTCTGTACCCTAACCAAGTGAGCTAACTGGCCAGCTCCAAAATGACTTCTGAGTGAGCCGATTAGGGAATGCTTCATGGAGGTAGCTTTTGAGTTAGCCTTGAAGGATTGGTAGACTTTCCTCAATATATTTAATAGAAAAGGGTATTCCAGGTAAGGTTGCAAGGGCTAGGAGGTACTTTACTATGTATTTTATATTATCTTGTTTTATCTATCCAATAATCCTGTGATGTAACTATTATAGTATTAATCCCTTCGTAAATTTCATCTTTCATATCCTGGATTTTTTTTTCTTGTTTCATTATGTTGTCTGAGTCTTCTCCTCTCTCATTCAGTTTCCTTAAGATTGTTGCTTGGAATTCCTTATCAGGCATTTCAAGAGTTTCCTGCTCTATAAGGTCTGGTACTTGAGAATGACTGTATTCCTTTGGTGGTGTCATATTTTCTTGGTTTTTCATATTTCTAGTATCTCTACATTGATGTCTGGTCATCTGATAGAGTATTTGCTTCTTCTATTACTGTGGAGTGGGCTTTGAGGAGAGAGAGACTTGCTCTTCTTTTTCTGCTCTCTGCTGCTTACTCTTCTTGTGTCAATGCAGTTGAGTGGGCATGGGCCTGCACAGTGGCTGCGACTGCTACTGTGGTGGCGAGCTGCCCTTGCAGCAGCAATGGCTGTGACAGTGGCTGTGATGGACCACCCATGTGGAAGTGGTGTTTTCACCATGCTCCTGCCTTCTGCCAGGTGGTGGGGGCTGCCTGTGGCTCCTGCCTAGGACTCTGGGCATGCTCCTGCCTTTGGCGTCATGGCCTCTGATGTAACTATTATGATCCCTGTGTTTTAGATGGGCTACTAAGTTTAGTAAGTAGTGAGGCCGGATTTGAACTTAAGTCTCTGGCTTCAAGACCCTGGTTTTTATACTCAGCTATACACTGTGCTATACACTGTGCAGGTGAATGACAGGGAGTTTGATTTGGCTAGAGCCCAGGATATGTAGTGGAAAGTAGAAGATAAGGGTGGAAAAGATTGGTGGAGCTGGCGAATGGAAAATCTGAATGCCAAGTTGAGAAGTTTGGACATTATTTAATAAGCAGACAATGGGGAGATATCAAAGGTTTCTAAGGCAGTGCTTTAAAAAGATGACTGGGTTGCAGAGGAGAGAAGTAGGAGGGACACCAATTACAAAGCTGCCTGAAAGCTGGGTAAGATTTGAGGGGCAGCAGTGGAAAAGGGAATGAAAGGTCAGATGTGAGGCATTTCAAAGGATAGACTGAGGGAATTCTGGCAAATTGTGGGTATGGACAGTGATGAAGAACACCAAAGTGGAGATGACACCTCTGTCTGGAGCCTGTGTCTTAATAAGTTTTGACCAGGGAGTCCCATATTTTCATTTTGAACTGGGCCCCACAAATTATGTCAACGGTTCTGGATGGTGCCATTGACAGGAACAGGGGCATGATGAGAAGGAATTGGCAGAGAATGGCTGGCTCAGATTTTAGGCACGTAGAGTATTAAAGGCTAGCAGGACATCAGGGGATGATGTCAAGCAGGTAACTTGAAATACAAACTGGGAACCTCAGAGTGAAGCTGAGGCCAGAGGTAGAGTTTTGGAAAGTGCACGTCTCTAACAGGGCCGTTGTATAATAATAGAAACCCAGAAATTCTATCTTGAGCAGACTGGGTGGCTACTCCTATATAGTTCAGTTTGTTTCAGTTGAAATTATCATATTTAAAAGTAACAAAACTTCATTCCTTAAAACATATTTCTAGCATATTAATTTCTCTAATTCAGATTTGCATCTTTCCAAAGGTCAGAATTGTATTTTTACTATCACTGTTTTAAGTATTTCAAAAACTTAGTCTTGAGACTTAGGTATTTTTTCCCACTCACTTAACATGATCTCTGAGACTTTTGGCATGTTACTCTTTTTATCATTTGTGATGTAAGTAAGCCAGTCTTAAATTCCAAAGGTCAGAATTGTATTTTTACTATCACTGTTTTAAGTATTTCAAAAACTTAGTCTTAAGACTTAGGTATTTTTTCCCACTCACTTAACATGATCTCTGAGACTTTTGGCATGTTACTCTTTTTATCATTTGTGATGTAAGTAAGCCAGTCTTAAATCTTATTTTCAAGTTGTTCTAGACCAAGAGACTGTGAGAATAGTTTAGAATCTTTTCACTTACTTTATATATTTCAAATTTAAATGTAAAGTATTGACAGTAGTGGAAAACCTGTTCAACAAGCAGATGTTGTTATCTTATAGATCAGCCTTCAAGAGTTTAGTAACTGAACCAGCTACTTCAATCACAATTCATAATGGAAACAGTTACAGTCATTCTAAGTGTAGGTTCTACTCTTAAAAAACTGGGAAAGCTACTAGAAAAGTAGAATAAATGAAATTAAGTTTTCTGTTGACAAGACAAGGGAGGAATATTGTACAGTTTAAGAAATAGGTTCTACTCTTAAAAAACTGGGAAAGCTACTAGAAAAGTAGAATAAATGAAATTAAGTTCTCTGTTGACAAGACAAGGGAGGAATATTGTACAGTTTAAGAAGCATGACTTGTTTCTGCACACTCATATTAGACATTTGAGGTTTGTCAGGGAAAGAGGTGTCATCTTGTGGCTCTCCCTGGCCAAGAATGGTCAGTCCTAATTGATACAATAGCTGGATGCTTGGCCACACACAAGTGTATTTTGCCTTAGTTTCCTGTCATACAGTGAGCAGTGAGACTCAAGTAGGATCATAGAATGCCAAAGTAGTTTTACATGCATAAAGCACTACAGATACATCAAACACTTGTTATTGAGCAGATTGGCGCAGTGCCTTCATGTCTGTTGACTCATGTGCTGTGCTGTAATCTCTCAGGACTCAGGTCCTGAATTGCTCTCTTGTGATTGAAGCCCAGCTGAAGGTGCTGGAAGTGCAGTGACCCTGGAGGAAGAACCAGTAAAAACAGGGGGTGGATGAGAGAGAAATGAGAGTTGTGCAAGAAGAAGGTATCTGCCCTTTTCTGTAAGCCAAGGCACCCTTACCCTTCCAGTAACTGTTTTATCTCCTAGTATCATTTGGCTTCATGAACAATGGCTGTATTAAAACAAATGTCAAGGTGTAAGGCAGTACTTTGACCATGCTTGTCTGCTGTTCTGCTTGCTGGGATGAACTGAAGTATTGGCTTGCTGACCAGTAAATTTGATTTCTAGCAATTGTGGGGAGAAAAGGAAAAGGGAAGTCCAACTAGAGCATTTTTCCTCTAGATTTTGAGAAATAGAAGCCATGTAGTCTTTTAAAACCCATGCCAACATACCAGACAAAAAGAGTCTTGATAATAGCAAAGATCAGGAATCATAAAAGAGCAATGTAAGTTTTTGGTATTGACTTCAAAGCATGGTTTTCTATAACTTAGTGTTCATTTGTTATGTGTATGCTATTATAATTACTTTTGTATATGTGGTAGTTATTTTTTTTTGTAACTTAGATTAGGAAACAAATGTTGAGCCACTTAAATCAAAAGGCAGACTATTACTTTTTGGAAAAAAATATCTGGTAAAAGTAATGCTTAATCCAATTAATCTGTCTTCCTTCTCTAATTCATCATGATGACTTTGGATGTCTGGTAGCAACTGAGAATGGTTATGCAAAAATGTCAAGGCAATGTAATCCCTATTATTTATGGTCACTTAAGAGGATAAATTAATCATTGGTCACTAATCTTTGGATAATTTCTCTATTGAGCTGGAAATAGTCTTAGTTTTTTGGAAAGCAAGTCAGTGAGTTAGTCTCAACTGTCAAAATTGATCAGGTTTTTTAAGTCTAATAATAAGTGAATAGAAACTAGTTGCCTTTTTCTTCCTACGTTGTAGCATGATCATTCTGTTACTCGGGAAACTGCATAAGGAACAACAGAGAAAATACATTAATACACTATCTTGTGGTGGGTTTTCAGTCAGAGTGTGCATTAGACAAAGTTCAGAGCTGTCAGAGGATTAACAAAGCTGTCTTCACAGATCACAGAGGCTTGCAACCTGTGTATGCATTTTCCATTACTAGAGTTAGGCAAGTTAATAATACTATAAAATTGCTTTTAATATAGATTGTTTAGGAAGTGACTCTTTTGGTGGCAGCAATTTTATTTATTTATGCTTTAAATATTTTGAAGGCATCAACATTGTTTAAGTACTATATTTATTGGATGTTAGGGGTAGGGGTGGGAATAAAGAAAAGTATGCATTTCAAACCTAAGGGAATAAAGAAAGAAGGAAGTCCTTGCCCTGTGTTTTCCAACTGGGTTCAGTGTCTCAAAGGCAGAAGAGTACTCACCCTTTGGAACTTGAGGTCTGCATTCAGGAGGTTCCCAACAAGTCTTTATATTTGAGAGTAAATGAGATTGCTGTGAAGATGGAATCAGAGAGACACTGCTTATTTATCAGAATAAAAATGACATTTTTTTTTCTTCCTTTTTTTGTCTTTTTTTGTGACCGGCAACGGGATTGCAACCCTCGGTGTCGCGCCCGCACCGCGCTCAACCAGTGAGCGGACCGGTCTCTATATGGGATCCGAACCCTCGGCGGGAGTGCCACCGTGCTCCCAAGCGCCGCACTCTACCGAGTGCACCACCGGGCCGGCCCCAAAATGACATTAAAATGCCTCTTTGCAGCCAATCTTCTTCCCGTACACTCTAGCTCCTGGAAACCACTGTCTGCTTTCTGTCACTGTAGTTTTGCATTTTCTAAAATTTGGAATGGAAGGGTATTTTCTTTTGTGTCTGGTTTTCACTCAACATGACGCTTTTGAAATTCCTCCATGTTCTTGCATGTATTAGTAGCTCATTCTTTATTACTGAGTACTATTCCATTGTAACCTATACCAC
>NW_007730289.1:154101-155561 GCF_000696425.1 Galeopterus variegatus | reverse complement strand
GGAATGGAAGGGTATTTTCTTTTGTGTCTGGTTTTCACTCAACATGACGCTTTTGAAATTCCTCCATGTTCTTGCATGTATTAGTAGCTCATTCTTTATTACTGAGTACTATTCCATTGTAACCTATACCACAATTGTTTATCCATTCACATGTTGATGGATACTCGGGTTGTTTCCAGTTTTTTCCTATTATAAATATGCCACTATGAACATTTGCATGCAAGTATTTGTGTGGATGTATGTTTTCATTTCTCTTGTGCAGCCTAATTTTATTCTGTATCATTAATCTGTATTTTTTAATTTCATAAGAGGATAATACTATTTTTTGGTTTTTTTTGTAATTGAAAGAAATTGTGACTGAACAGGAGGTGAAAAAGTGGGAGTGGGAGGACTTGAGAAAGACTTACAGGTTTTTGGCTTGGAGGATTAGGTGAATGGTGGTGCTGCCAATCAAGAGAATTTAATATGGCTGAAATTTCTTATTTTTAAAAAAGGTTGCTGTGGAGGGGATGGGGTTAGAGGTAAGGGGGGATGAGGACGTGTTGGTTAAAGGGATACAAAGTTATGGTGAGATAAGAATAATAAGTTTTGGTGTTCTAGGGTGACTATAGCTAATATTATTATATTGCATATTTTAGGTTAGCCAGAAAAGAAGTTATCACCACAAAGAAATGATAAATGTTTAGGTGATGGATATGTTAACTACCTTGAGTGGATCATTATACAATATATGCATGTATTGAAACAACACACTGTACCCCATAAACATGTATGATTAAAAAACAAAACAAAACAAAAAACTAAAGCGCGTCCATTGTAGTGAGTCAGTGGGAAATCCCTGAGGACTTCAGCCAGCACACTTTCATTGGACTGGGCGTGCGGGGAGTGGAGCCTGATGATAGTCTGTGGAGCAACGCGTGGGAGGTAGAGCTGGGAGTGCAGGCTAAGAAGGGAGAAAGTGAAGTGAAGTCAAGGGGAGAAATGGGGTGGCAGCTAGAGGAGGATTAGGGTCAAGAAAGGGTAATCATATATATATATATATATATATTTAAGATGGCAGTAGCTTGAGTAGAAGGAACCTGCAGAGAGGGAAAAGGTGAAGTTACCAAGTGACTAATTGATGGAGTGGTCAGAGATAAGGGAATAGGAACACAGCTGGTGGGGTGGGAGGATTTGCCAGAGGGGCCACCTGTTCAGAACCTGGAGAGAAATAAGTAAGAGTGGGAGCAAATGTGGGTAGGATTGATGAGGATCAGGACGCTAAGGGAAAGAGGTCATCTGTTAAATGCAACTCTGGGGTTGAGTAGCAGGTTTGAAGAGAGAGGCGAAAGTTTGGGAGCTGATTAGTGATAAGGAAAAGGTTTGAGAATCTAATGAAGATTAGGAACTAAGAATTTGTAGTGAGGGGCCGGCCCGGTGGCGCACTGGATAGTGCGCCGCTTGGGAAGCGCGGCAGCGCT
>NW_007730289.1:142119-153178 GCF_000696425.1 Galeopterus variegatus | reverse complement strand
GATCCCGTTGCCGGTCCCCGGTCCGGTACGGGGGCAACACTGAGGGTTGTGATCCGTTGACAGACACGGAAAAAGACAAAAGACAAAAAAAAAAAAAAAAAGAATTTGTAGTGAAACAAGTTTTTAAGATTGTGGCTGGTCCGCCTTCTCCCCCCAACCCCCAACTTGTGCTCTGATAGGTGAACAGAGAAGATGAACTGTACCATTGATATAAGGTTAGAAGATAATCGAAGCCAGGCAATTTCATGTTTTCTGTCCATTTTTGAAAATTTCTGTGCTGTATAGCTTCTTCTCTCTACCTTTTATGCTACCATCGGAGACTTGGAAATACTCATGTGCTTTAAGTTTTTTGTGAGGTTGATTAACCATCTAACAACCTAATAAAAGTTTTTACAATTTTTATTGTTGTAAAATATATATAGCACAAAATTCACCATTTTAACCATTTTTAACTGTACAACTCAGTAGCATTAAATACATTCATAATGCTGTGCACACGTCACCACTATCCTACAATTTTAATTTGAGGGGTGACTTTGTCATCTCTCTTCCACTCTTTGTGTTACTTGATCTATAAACTCAACAAAGTCCTTTACTGGGTACAGTATTTGCATTTCTGAAACTGAGATATTGATAGCAGTATGTACTGAACTGAACTTTGGCAGGTGCTATGCAGTGCACATATTGTGGCATTTCTTTCTAGATATATTTGTAATTATTTGTGAATGTCTGTCTTCCTTCCTAGCCATGGAAGATCCATGAGTGCAGGGGCTGTGTCTGTCTTGTTTACAATGGTCTGTTCTGCCCAGTACAGTACTTGGCACATAGTAGGCATTCAGTGATATTTTTGAATGAATGAAAGACCTTTGCTGCAAGGAGAATTTATTTTAGTTTAAGAAGTTCTTTCTGAATACTTCATATGAAGTAGGTAAAACTAGTATTCACATATTAATACAGATTATAGGGCATGGCACATTCCAATGTCTAGTTAATTAGTAGAAATCAAAAAGGAGGGTATTAGAGCACAGTGTGCATTAAACAGATGGTTGTACAGAGTTGGCAGTAATAATCCCAAAGTTTGAAGGCTGTAAGTTAATTAGAGTAACTTGACAGAAAGTGAGTTAATAAAATTTGAGAGTTGAAAGAATGTTCCAATAATTTACGTTCAAACACACTGCAAATATATCAGCAGGTAACAGGAACTTTAGTTGCAGAAGGCTCCAAAACAGAAAGAGATTTTATAGCTTAAAGTAATGTTTTGGAGGAAGAAAAACCAATAAAATGGTTTGGGGCCATTTGGTTCCATTATTTTATATTAAATAAATTACAGAATTTAAATTTTAGAATTAAAAATATTACCTTTACAACAGATAAAAAGATACAGCTTACCAACTAATAAATTAAATAATTTAGAAATCCTACTCTTCTTTGATGGTTATATTTATTAATGAATTCAGTAATACTTTTATTTAACAAATATGAGTAAATATGGGCATTTCTCTGTTAGCTGGTATTGGATAAATTAAGTATTGCCATTTTTTTCAACTGGCTTATGGTTAAATGGAGGTAAAGGGGCAAAACACACAAGTAAGAATTAATTAGTAATATAATGCATCTCTGTAACAATGATCACAATATGTCCTCTGATTCCAAGAGTTAAGGGCTCTGTGTATGTGTTTATAGAAAAGCCCACTGAGGTCCTTTTTCAAAAAATTGCCTCTGGCAAAGTGTTTTTGGAAAAAGAAAAGAAAAAGCTATCAGGAGTTCTATTTTCTTGACCTTTTTAACTCTCAATAAGCTAAAACAGGAGTCTTATTTCAGGAAACAGTAGTGGAAATTTTCTTATGTACCAACAGCAAAATCTAGTATTGAATGGTTACCATGGCTTTTCAGTGTGTGTGTGTGTGTGTGTGTGTGTGTAACAGACTCACAATGGATGTAGGTCTTTGAAGTGGACTTCCCTGAGTGAAGTAATAGTGAGAAGAGGAATATAAATGAGGAGGGAGGGAGGAGGGGTGCAAAGGAGGGACAGGGAAGAGCGGAGTCTGAGGAAACAATGAATGAAACTGCAGTCTTGGTTGTGTCAATGCCACTTCTTTGTCCCTCCACCATTGTGGCCTGCCTTATGATGATGCTGGTGTTCAGCCAACTCTGAGTGAGTTACAGGAGTCTGTGTAAAGGCGGGGTCTGGGGTCTCAGTGCCTGCATGGCTGACATGAGCAGCTTGTGTTTCTGGCTGGGCTCTGGAGCAGCAATAGCATAGATTTCCAGGAAACAGTTCCTCTGTTGTCATTTTTATTCAAGTGTAGTTATTCCAGTGTCTGCTCTCCTCAGTTACTTATAAATTAAACAAGGAGGGGATCCTTTCTTCTGTTTCTCTTTCCTTTATTCTTATTTCCATTTTGTTTGTTATGCTTTTCTTTATTTTAGTAAAATGCACAAACTTGAACATCAGCAGTTGCCACTTCCACTAGCAAGCATGGGACTTCTGCCTTACCTAAATGTGTGTAATGGTAAATTAAACATTAAAGATGTTGCATACATGTAACAACATTGGTAAATCTCAAAAACATAATATTGAGTGAAAACATGAAGTTGCAGAATGTCTAATATAATGCCATTTACATTTTCTTTAAAAAATCATGTGAAACAATAGTACCACATTACATAGAATCTGAAAAGGCTATTGATGCTATGATGCTCTATTATTTTACATACACTGAAAACGGGAAAATTGCCATTTAAACTGTGTTCTAATGCTTTACTATGGATTGTAAGATGCATCCACAAGGGACTTTGACTCTATAATTTATGTTTTAAGACTTGTAAGCAAATATTGCAAAAAGTTAAGATTTGACCAAGCTGGTTAGTGAGTACCTATAATTTTCTGTATGCTTTAAATCTTTCATTATGAAAAGTATATATTTAAAAGGTAGATAAAAAGCAAGTTGCAAAAGCCTATTTTTGTGGACTCTTTTTTTCTCAATAGTAAATATGTGTATTTTTTTCTGTTTTGCTTTTTTTCTGGCAGCTGGCTGGTATAGGTATTGAACCCTGGACCTTGGTGTTATCAGCACCATGCTCTAACCAACCTGAGCTAACCAGCCAGCCCCTCTGATACTATTTGATTGCATGTTCTTCCAGACTTTTTCCTATGTCCATCATACTGTAGCAGTGGCTTTTTTTTTGGTGGAAGGAGGAACAGATTGCTTTCTATATCTCCTTTTTTGTGTATGAATTAAAAGATGTAGCATGTATTTTTTTTTAGTTCACATTTTTTAATAATATGGCACAGTTTATATTACACAAGAAGGCTCTGCTGATGAGAACATGCTGAAGATTCAGTTGCTTCACTTTTCTTTTCACATAGGATCTAGAAAGTACTTTATTACAGGATAAACAGCAAAAAGGTCTGTATAGAACCATCTCTTTACAATATTGAAAACTACCACTATAGTTCCAGTGTACGTATTCCTTGATTTTTTTTTTTTGTTGTTGTTGTTTAAAGCAAACAAACAAATAAAAACACTGCACAACACCTGGTGTTCACAAAATGTGAAACAGCTAAACCTTCAGTTTACTACTACAATAGATCTCTCTGCTTATTTGAAACAACAGTCTGTAGTTAACTTTTTTTTCAAAAACGGGATAACAACGTCAGATAGCACTTTAATATAATAGAAGACCAAATGAAACTAATTTTATTTCATACATATATTTTACAGTAGACAAGATATATTGTATTTCTCTACTAATAAAGTCATATTCTCTCCAACTAGGTAGACGAGAGGCTTAATGTACTATAAAAGTATTATGAAGAGACATTAAGATTGATGCAAATTCAAAAATACACACACACAGAAGACTTCTCTGCCACCTTTCATCCTCTGCAACTCTCAGTGGCTTCACAGGGTTGACCTGTTATGGCTATTCCCGGACTTTATTACCAACTGGAATCCAATGAGTCACATTGGGAAATGTGCACCTTGAACTCATCAGTTATTGAAATACAGGGAAAACATACCCATTGTCTGAGAAAATTTAAAGCTTTCTTTCAGGATGTAGTTAAATCTCATTATGAAATGACGAGGTGTATACAGATGTGAAATAGGACACACCGCAAAAGGCATGGTTCCTCCATGAGGTGTCTGTGAAATCACATGACTGATGGTGATGAGATTCTGGTGACCCATTTGTATCTGACAGACACCACCACCCAAACCCTGATTTTGGCATCTGACAAATACTATCCTCACTGGCACTGGCTGCTCATGTCCTCAGTTACTTCTCTAGGGCTGCACTTTCCCCCAAAGCCCACAAGCAGCAACTTCAGATGCAAAGTTCTAGGCTGGGGTCCAATTTGCAGAATTATTGTCTTAGTAAAGACAAAATGAGAGAGAAGTTTTTAATGATAAAGATGTCATGAAATGAATGGGATTGGCTGGCATTACTTCTTGCTGTTAACAAGCACTAAGAAATGTTTCCATTGTTTATTTCTTTGAAGACAATTTTCCGGTTGCTCCCTTATTCTTACTTTCTTAGGAATATGGTGTCTAGAGAGGGTCAGCAGGTCATGCAGTACCCTGAGACAAAGAATTATTGTACAAGTTGAACAAAACTCAGTAGCATCATGTTTAGTAATCTAATAGACACTTTAAAAATAGTCACAAAGCTAACAAACTCTTTTTTTTACTTCTTCACTGGAACCTAACAAGAAATCTGCAATTTTGCCCTGCTATCATTAGATCGTTAGATGAAAGGGCTGTCTGGAGTATGCTGTAGATTGAACCCCCCCCCCCACCTCACTGAAGCTTAATGCCCATTGTAACTGTTGAGGGTGGGAGATCCTGTTACAGTAATTGAAAGGTGGATCCTTGAAGAAGTGATTAGATTGTGAGGATTCTGCCATAGTTAATGGCTTAATGTTGGTCATGGGCATGGTTCTGAGGGCTTTAAGGTCCTGAGGAGCTCTCTCTCTCTCTGCTCTGCCATTCTGCCATGTGAGACCCCTGGGTCACCATTACCACCAACAAGGCCTTCACCAGATTTGTCCTCTGGACTTCCCAGCTTCCAAAACTGTAAGCAATAAATTTCATTTTCTTACAAATCATCCAGTTCTAGGTATTAAGCAACAGAAACAGACTAATACAGAACATTTGCATATTATGCCCCAAGCAGTGAGGAATCAAGGGGCTGAAAGGGGTATTTTGTTTTATCGTACTCCTTGTAGGAACCCTACACCCATGAAAAAGGAATATTCTTCATGCCCTGTAATATCCATTTAGTATTACATTTAGGCGTTTAATAGTCTTTACTGTTAGATTATAATAAATTTGGCAAGATCTACTAAAAAATGCCAAATACAGTCATATCACTTGACCTAGAATCTCATTCCCTAGGATCATGCCTACTGACTCATATCAATGAAAAAGCTAAATGAATGAAGATGTTCACTATATCGTTACTGTAAAAAAAAAAAAAAAAAAAGTAAAGCTTTGGAATCAACTTTAATGCCTCCAAATATAGAAATGGTTAAATACATAATGATTATGTACTTTGTATACTATGTTACAACTATAAATGGTAAAGGGTGCTATGTAGCAACATAGAAAATGCTTTGGTAAAAGAGCAGGATGTATCACATGACTATACCTCTAAAAATGTGCCTGCATGTGAACAAAGATGAAGGAAATATGGAAAAATGAAAAAGCAGTTGTATTAGTACATTAGTCCATTTTCTGTTGCTGATAACAAAATAACTAAAACTGGGTGATTTGTAAAGAAACAGAATTCATTTCTTACAGTTTTGGAGGCTGGGAAGTCCAAGGTCCAGGGAGCACATCTGGTGAGGGCCTTCTTGCTGAAAACTCTCTACGGTAGAGAGTCCTGTGGTGACGCAGAGTTATCACATCGTGAGGATTGAGCGAGAACATGTTTCCACATGCTTTCTTCCTCTCCTTGTAAAGCCCCCAGTCTACTCCCTGATAACCCATTAATCCATTAACCACTAATGGATTAATCCATTCATGAGGACTGGGTCCTCACAATCCACTCACCTCCCGAAGGCCCCACTTTTCAAACACCATAGTCTGATTTTCTACCCTCTTAATGCTGTTACACTTGGGATCAAGATTCAATGAGTTTTGGGGGGACATTCAAATCACTGCAATTAGGATGGTAGAATTTTGAGTGGATTTCTCCTGCTACTATTTGTAAAAAAAAAAATATTTTTATATTTTTGGGAAGCCAGTTCTTTTTAAAAGAAATTTGAATTTCTCTTTAAGAAAATGACAGATGGTAGGATGGGGGATACTAGTAAACTAAAAGTAATGGCCCTTTCAAAACTAAAGCATTTTAAACTAGAATTACTTTAGCAGTACACATACTGATTATTTAATTTTGTCCTTTAGAAGAAAGTTGGCCTAGCATAATTGTGTGAAAGTTGGAATATTGAGGAAAATTGGTAAAAGAAGTGGGAGGATCAAAGCCAGTGTGACTGGCTTATTCTTTTGCACTACCAAATAAGCCAAATTTTGGACCATGTCTACATTAGTCAATGTTTATTATTTGCTTTGAAGCTATTTGTTTGCAATAATGCCATTAACGTCCTCAACGAAGCCAAAGTCTGATCTTGAAGTGGTAAAATCTTAACTAATTTGATCATTTATATAGAAACGAAACCCTTCAAGGACATGAAATAGCATTTCTTTTCTCTATACGTCTTGTTTTTGATTTTTTTACTTCACCACTGATTTATGGCTACCAAAACACCACAAATCCCATAATTAACTCATAAGTTGCCATCTTGCTATCATAGGTAGAATGGGAGCTGGTAATGAGTGGGGAGAGAATAGAAAAAGACTAATAGATCTGTAGGGTCTTGCTAACCAGTTAATCCAGCCCCTTCACTTTACAGGTAGGTAAACAAGTCCCAGGGACTCAGAATTTGAACTTGTGTCTTTAAACTCCAAATCTAGTTCCCTTTCTGTTGTACTGCAAGGAGAGAAGTAAGGAAAGGGAGAGCAGTGCCAAATTACTGACATTTTAGGGGCTGCTTTTTCAGGAAGGATATGACATTGGTCTTGGTGTCATTATCATGTTACGTTAAAGTTTTTACAAAGACAATCACCCCAAAACAAAAATAGGTAAAAGACATGAACAGGCAATTCACCAAAGAATAAATGCTATGAAAGAATATGCCATATAATTAAAGAAAAGTAAATAATAAAATAAGTGTGTTTCTACCTCAAAGTAAAATATTTACATATGAGCTTTATTATTTAGACCATTGGCTTCATAGGGCTTCTTGTTGACAATCTATCCTAATTTTAGAAAATGTAATTAAAACATGAAAACAACTGATGCAAATGGTAAAACACAAAGTACAACATGGTCAATAAACTTCATGAAAGTTGTGGTAGCTTTAAACCCCTTTTTTATTAATTCATTCTAATTCTATCTAACACCTATAAGATGAATTATCTAAGGCAGTGTATACCAATAATGGATCACTAGGAAGAAAGCTGTGAGGAGTTGAAAGCAGTAGAGAATAGGTTTCAGCACCTAATTTTACTTTCCTTTTCTTCTCCACACAACCAGAGAAGCTGGTTCAACTCTGACTAAAGAAATGTCCTCATGCCTATTTGGAAGATACTGCAGGGTCCTCTGGAAGACAAAGCCAAGGAATGAGAATAATCTAAGCAGGAACAGGACCAAAAGTATGTGCAGTCACTGGAGGGTGTCATGCTGAAGAAGACAGGGGTGGGACTTTTTCATGAAGCCAAGTGCAGTTCAGTGAAGCCAAGATTAAAGGGACTGAGTGGGTTATCTGTCCCTGGCAACCACGTGCCACACCTTCTGAAGTGCTAACCCAGCCCAGGATTTCTGATAAGAGATTTGAACTTAATATTGCTGATACAAAAATAGATCACCTTAGATCCTATTTGGAAGTAAGCAGGCTAAAAGTAATAAATATTCAATGTTGCTTTTAAAAGTGATTATTTATTTTAGAGGTGGGCCCAATCAGACCACATAGAGATGCTTCATTCTTTTTAGTCCTCTGTAGCAAGAATTGGCAAATATTCTCCATAAAGGGCCATATAATAAATATTTTAGTGTAGGCCACTTACACTAGTGTAGGTCACTACCACTTGTGTAGGTCTCTTTTGCAACTACTCAGCTCTGTCGTTTTAGCACGAACGCAGCCATATACAGCATGTAAACAAATGGATATGACTGTTTTTCAGTAAAATCTTGTTATATGCTGACATTTGAATCATATAATTTTCATATGTTTTTATGTATTCTTTTGATTTTTTTTTGAACCACTTAAAAATGTAAAAACCATGTTTAGCTCATGGGCTATACAAAAATGGGCAGCAGGCTACATTTGTTGACTCTCATTCTATAGCAACATTGCCAGTTGAAGTACAATGCAAGCCACATGTTATGGACTGAATGTTTGTGACCCCTAGAATTCATATGTTGAAGCTCTAACCCCAGTGTGGCTATACTTGTAAATGTGACCTCTAAGGAAGTAATCAAGGTTAAATGAGGTCACAAAGGTGTGGTCCTGATCCAACAGGATTAGTGTCTTTATAAGAGGAGACATCAGAGAGCATGCTTTCTCTCCACCAAGCACTCACTGAGGAAATGCCCTGTGAGGTCACATAGCAAGAAGGCAGTAGTCTACAAACCAGGAAGAGATCCCTCATCAGAAACAGAATCAGCTGGAACCTTGATCTTGGACTTCCCAGCTTCCAGAACTGTCAGAAATTAAACTTCTGTAGTTTAAGTCACCCAGTATATGGGACTTTGTTATGCTAGGCTGAGATGACTGATAACACTATATATGTAAATCTTCGTCTTCTAGTCATCATATTTTTAAAAGTAGAACAGGTAAAATTAATTTTAACACTACATTTTATTTAACCCAATTTATTTCAATGTTGTTATATCAACATGTAATCAATAAAAATTACTAATATTTTGCATTCTTTTTTTCTCCCATTTATTGTAGATTTAATAACATCACAGCACTGACCTTATTTTCAGATGAACTAGGTAGGCAGTTTTACAAGTTACTATGTGACATCTCTTCAAAATAGGTATTCAAGGATTGCTTGTGGCAGTCTTACAAACACGATGAGCATCACTCCACTTGGAAAATGTATCGGGATGAAAAATAAGCCTATTGTTTTAAAATACTCTGAGGAGTTATAGTGCTTGAAATTCTATTTTAAAAAGTCATTTATTTGTTTCATTATTAATTTTCTCTAGTACTATTCTATTTTCCTCTGAAGGATTTCTGGAAGAGAAAAAGATTGATTTACAAAACCCAAAATAAATCACATGCAAATTAACATTAAATATTGTCAGTACCAATTGCCAATTACCAATATTCTGATATAGGGTAGTTTTGTGGCCCTTGGACCATAGCCACCTTCTACTAGTAGATAGAAGATTACAGAAAGCAAAATGAAAGGTTAAAAGAAGCAAAATAAATACTGTTTAAATCTAGTGGCTCTCAGCAGGGTTGGTACTAGGGTGAGGTAAGTTGAGGTACTTGCCTTGGGTGGAAAGTTTAAGGCGATATTAAAAGGCACAGTAATGAAGAGAAATAGTATTTTAATGCAATCTTTCAAAAAAATCAAATGAATGTAATAAGTCCAAGATCAATCAAATATGAAAATTTTAAATGAAGACCAGATCAGTATTACTGATTACTCCTTTTGCCACAGGCCCCAAATGGGTTGACTCAGCACCTCTCTTTATTCACAATATTTTCTTTATATATTTTTTATTATGATTTTTTTGCATTTGTTTTTGAAACAATATTTTTGTTTTCAAAAATATTGCATTAAAATTATACTAAGTCTTAGAAATGCATCGTATTTTACATTTATAGCTCATCTTAATTTGGATGCTTGATACTTAATTTTATATTTGTGTCTCTTAAAATTTACAGCTGGAAAAAAATAGATTCACATACACAAGTTGTTCCAAATATTCTTTTTTATGAGTCAAATTCCAAATATTCTTGAAAACATTCCAATAACTGAATTCAGTATCGAGTTTAAGTTTAATTTTCAAGTGCCCAATAGCCACATGTTGCTAGTGGCTGCTACATTGTATAGTACAGCTCTGTAATATTTTATTATATGGATTTCCCATAATTAATTGGTCCCCATTGATGGACACAGGTGGTTTCCAATCTTTTGCTTTTACAAATTATGTTGTAATTAATATTTTTATACATCCAAATTTTTGACATATTAGTAATTTGTACACATATTACTAAAAGTTCTGGGTCAGAGTTGTGCATTTTTTCCACATTTTATAACATTTTTTATTTAGACATGAAGTTGCAAGAATAGGAATAGTATAAAGAATAACAGTAAACAATTTACCTTCCTTGTTAACATTTTTACCTCATTTGCTTTATCATTTGTGCATGCCCTTTCTCTCTTGTGTGTATGTGTGCATACCTACACACACACACACACACACATATATATATAGGCACACATATACACATATGTATGAGTAAAAAAGTTTTTTCTGAATCATTTGAGAATAAGTTGTATATATTATGGTCATTTTCTCTTAAATGCGTAAGTGTGTATTTCCTTAAAATAAAGATATTCTCTTATATAAGCAAAGTAAGTTATCAACTTTAATAAATCATACATGGATACAATATAATTCTCTAATATATACTGTCTGTATTCAAACTTCATCATTTGACCCAATAATGTCCTTTTTGGTAGTTGTTTTCCAATTTTGATAAAAATTACCATATTGTCTCCATAGAGCCTAATTCCATTTTACATTCCCAGGAGTAACACATGAATATGTGTGATTTACCCTCAGCTTCACCAGCATAGTATGATAACACTTTTTACCACTTTGTTAGAGGAAGAATGGCATTTTATTAAAACTTGCACTTCTTTTATTATGGATAAGGTTGAGGATCTTCTCATGTATATAAAGAGTCACTTTTTTTTTTTTTCCTTTTTGTCTTTTTCCGTGTCCGGCAACGGATCGCAACCCTCAGTGT
>NW_007730289.1:136715-141533 GCF_000696425.1 Galeopterus variegatus | reverse complement strand
GAACCAGTCTGTATGTGGGATCCGAACCCTCGGCGGGAGTGCCGCCACGCTTCCCAAGCGGTGCACTATAGCAGTGCGCCACCGGGCCGGCCCTAAAGAGTCACTTTTTCATATTTACTTTTTGTAAACTGTCCATATCCCTTGTCCATATCCCATTTTTCTATGTGGATGTTGGCTTTTAAAAATCAATTTGTAGGAATTCCTAATTTTCAAAGAAACTCAACCATTTGTCAGTGATATGGGTTGCAGATATTTTCCTAGTTTGTCATTTGCCTTTTGTCCTTGTTTATGGTGTTTTTGTTGTTGTTTGTTTTTCAGTGTTTATGGGTTTTTTTGTTTGTTTGCATATTGAAACCACGATGTACTGACAGGATGAATTGTGAATATTTTGTATTATATTTAGATTTCATAATCAACTCACAAATGTGTTTAGGATATCAGTAGAGCAATATAAGCAAGGAAGAGGTAGGTTTTCACCTCTCACTATAAAGGAGTGAGTAAACCAAATAAGACAGGACACATTTGTTTTAGACTTAAATAATTGCTACTAACTCCACTGTTCTATGGGACATTATCACTGGCTTTTGAAAAAGAGAACAATTATGGTGAATATATTTAATGTTTGTTTGAAACTTCATCATATTTGGGATCTACCTAGGGACTGGAATTTTGTAATCTAAATGAAAATGCAGAACACTGGAATCTATAGTACTGGTACAATTGCTGGTCCTTTTTATTATTTTGAATGTTTTCATTCAAATATATATATTTTATATATTCAAAATTTTCATAATTCTTTAAAGTTGTTAGGTGCAGTCTTTATGAAGTTGGCTTAAACCATTAAGTAGTAGTAATGGGGACATCCATCATAGAAATTAACTTGAAATGTATACTAGAAATATAAAAAATGTGGTCATGACTGTAATGCTTGTGTACATTTCCATAAAAAGTGATTTGCAAATGTCTTCACATTGCAGAATCACACTGGTACTCAGGGAAACATGCTACATCATTCCTCTAACATCCCTAGTTTGGGTTTTATGAAACATTTTTCCATTTCTCCTTTTTCTGGTATGTAATACTTTCTTGGATTCTTGGAAAAATAATCAAGACATTTTCCTCTGGGTGTATATATATATATAATCATAGGCATATACCCAGTGTGAAAAGTGTTCAACATTGTTTAAATATATATGTAAACATGCAAAAAAAGTGTCCCTAAATCAGAGGTACTTGTTTAAGTTAATAAATGGCAGTGTTACTACATGTCACTGTTTTAGAAATTTAACTTAGTTTATGGACTACTTTAGGGTTAGATAACTTTGCATTTTCTAAATATGCTTTTCTATAGTTTCTGCACAACATAAATTTTATACTTTAAGTGGAAATAAAGTAAAATGCCAGAATACCAGTTGAATCTGTTACTGTGTGCATACCTCCAGCCCAGAATTACTTAAAAAAAAAGCAGACATAATGACTTTTATTTGTATTTTATATTATTAGATTCAGCCAACATAAAATTGACCTTTCAAATTGCTATTTCTAAACTCTCTCAGTTTAGTTATCTTGTGAACTGGTAATAAATAGTTTGCAGACTGGCACCCATCCACGAACCACTTTAAGCATTGTTCTAGATGACTTTAACTTACTCGATGAGCCAAAAGGTACTGTAGATTATTTGGCAGCTTTTTAAAAAGAGGATGAACATCATGTCATGGTGTTGATTATTAATATTTGAACAAGATATTAGGGTTGTCTCAATGACTGCAGAGTGCTTAGTGTGATTTTTTTTAAAGAATTGATTTGAAAATACTTAGTTTAAGGTGTTGGTTATTTTTACTCTTCAGTATTTCTGGTATAAACTAAATTACTCTGAAATAAAGCTTATTTTTATGTATAATTTCTTAAATGATTTTTCATAAGTGTGTGGGTGGATATGAGACTAACAAGAATTTTATTTCTTTTTTTGTTTTGTTTTTTTGTTTTTTTTTAAATTTTATTTCCTTAAAGAAAAAAAATTAAGTGTTTTGTTAAATATTTCTGTTTTATTCATTCAAAGTATATTTGAAGTGTTTATTGCCAGGTGATTTTTGGAATATAAAATACAACCAGCTTCTTATAACTCCAATTTAGATGAACCATAGGTCAAATAATGACCTGTAAAATGTAAGGACACACATGCTTGCCACTCCCTGTTGGAGTAATTGAGGCAGCCTGGTCACCCTGTAGGCCTGGATTAGTTTAGTTTTTTGGCACCAGCATTATCAAGATTTCATTGTAGTATTTTGAAAAACATAGTTTTTGGAGAAATTCCATGTTATTCCATTTTCATTTAAAGCTTGGTTTGAAGAAACTTTGGGGAAAGCTACAGACTAACCCCCCTGTATTAGTCAGGGTTCTCCAGAGAGACAGAATCAATAGGATATGTTATAATTATATGAGAGGGATTTATCAGGGGAATTAGCTCATGTGATTGTGAAGAAAAGTCCCACGATAGGCTGTCTATAAACTGGATGCTGGTAGTGTGGCTCAGTCTAAGTCTGAAGGCCTCAAAACCACAGAAGCTGATGGTATCCTTGGTTAAGTCCTGGACCCCAAAGGCTGAAGAGTATTGAGCTCTGATGTCTACAGACAGGAAAGAAGAGTGTATCCCAGCTCCAGTGGATTGAGAGAGAGCCTCACCTCTTTCCTCTGTCTTTTGTTCTCTCTGGATCCCCAGCTGATTGGATGGTTCACACTGTGGGTAGTTCTTTCCCACCCAGTCCACTCAGACTCTCATACTAATCTCTGCTGGAAGCACCCTCATGGACACACCTAAAAAGATAGCTCTACCAGTTTTCTCAGCATTCCTTTGTCTAATTAAGTTGACACCCAGAATTAACCCTCATATTCCCCCTTTGATTTTTAATTTTTTAAAATTTTTATATTTTAGCAGAATACCAGGCATGGCTAGTTTCCTGGGCATGCAACCTGTAGTTGTATAGGGCTCTGTTCAGAAGGGTCCCACATTTGGCTTAATGGTCTGCTGTCAGTATCTTGAAATTCTTAATAATTTTATATTTGATTTTGTTTTGTAAGTGAAGTCCAAGGGACAGTGGAGCCTGTGCTGGGTGTGTAGGCCTTGGCTCATGTGTGGTTCCTCCTCCCCCTATCTCCATGATGGGCTCTTAGTAGCTGGCTTCCTATCCTTTTGCACCCCAGACCCTCCCTGGCTTCTCCTTCCTAGTCCCCACCCCATGTCTGCTGTCACCCTTCACCTGGGGTGATGGCTGGGTCATATTGGGGAGGAACAGACCCCTGATCTGCTGTCACCCTCCACCTCCTGCTGGGGCTTGGGTGCAGGCTCGGGGAAGGTTGGGGTCAGGTGCCTGTGTCTCATAGTGTTGTGGGGAGTGGTATGGTCATTCCCACCCCAGGATGGCAGCACGCTGGTGCATTTGGTGGGCAGCTGAATGGAGTGACTGTTCTGAACCTGGACCTGACTGTGCCTGTTGGCTTTAGTCTAGCCCACTCTCAGTGTTCCTTGGAAACGTACCTCGCTTACATAGGCAAAGAAGGATGTACTTTGGGATTTTGGAAATGTGCCAACTATCAATCAAAAAAGGGTCAGATTCTGGCTGAACTGGGTCGCAGATTTTCCAAGCAAGAGGAACTTTAATTCCTGTTGGACCCACTGGAGCCCTTTCTCTACAGTGGGCTGGCTAGAGAGGAACCCCGGCCTTTAAAGAACCTTGTGCTCCTTAAAGCTTTCAGGGCACAGTTGAGATCCTTCAGGTGCAGCTCTTGCATGCAGACATAGTACCTGGTACAGGTAAGGGCTCCTGTTACTGAGTTCTTATCAGGTTCTTATCATGCTCAGCACAGCTCCTGCTTCCTGCTTCCCCAGAGAGAACTGGTGGATTCTATTTTAGGCTGTTCTCCATGGTTGGAGTTCACCCTCAGTCGCCGACCATCACCCATCTCCTTGCAGAGCAGTGCTGAGCATAATCACTAGACACTGCTGTTGGTATTTTATTTACTACCAGTTCTTCATTACTGAGAATCATTCAATTTGAAAAATAAACGTTGCCTCACCTGTTCACAGTAAAATATTTTTACACTTGCCTTTCACTCACATGTTGCATATTAACTTTCCTTCTGAAAAGATCAGCATGGTGTTGGAGCCTAGTGCAATCTGGATCTTATTACTCCCCCTGTATGTTTTTATCATCAGGCGCTTCTTTGAACTGCAGCCCATTCCTCCCTGTCATCATCCTATCAGGCTGATCTCTGCCTGGTTCCATAGTAACTTTGCTTTTGGAGTGTTATTTCTTCTCCTCACCTATCCTTGTCTCCCCTGTCATATATAATTCTTTCATGTGCAACTGCCTGATAATCCCAGTTTAAAGACCACAGCCTGGGCTGTTTTAATGCTTGCAAGGAAGTCTCTTCAGATTACTACAGTGTAAAAGAATCCTTCCCTTTTCAACCTCTTATTGCTTACCAGATCAATTATTTATTTACTTGTGTAATTCACATCCACGGTCAGGCGTGCATTAGTGTTAGCTCTGAGACTGTAGCTCCCTCTGGAGAAGGGTCTTGGTCTAGTATTAGCTTCCTTTCTCTGTGTCGAATTTAGGGAGGACTGAATCAGAGGGAGCCCTACTGGCTGAAAGTTCCTGCTACCTCAGTGATTTGGTTCACTGTTTGAGCTCTTCAGCCAGGAGATGACAGTATTCTTTGTCTGATTCTGTTGTGTTCCAGTAGATTAACAACCAGTAAAAGTTTCTAAATATTCTGATGTAGAGATCTAAGCAGCTCTAGTAGTCTGAAGCTGAG
>NW_007730289.1:132164-135202 GCF_000696425.1 Galeopterus variegatus | reverse complement strand
AGTATGATGTAAAAATAAATCTCTAAAGACATCAAGGAGAAAATGTTCTTTACAGACTTTCTATAGGAAAAACAAATGTTTATAAATTCTGCTTATCAGTTGTTTGTTCTTCCTACCTCTGCAATTTCATCCATTAATAACTGTCAGAGTTCAAATTTAGTTCATTGCACAGTCTCTGGATATTTTCCTCACTGTTAATTGGTAAGACTTTGAGTCATAAGTGCCGATGGCTAAATAGTACAATTCATTAAAGACAGTCATATTTTAACTTGGGTACAGCTATAATGGGAAGGTGAAATATAATTAGGAAAGTATTTATTAAAATATCTTAAATTTTATTAGTAAAATTTATTTTAACCCTGAATTAGTCTTTATTTTTGTTTCCAAATTCCTCAGTGACATCTCAATAGATCTATGAAATCTGCCAAGAGACTTATTGTAATCCAAAGATCTTTCTGCTTCTACAACTAACCACACTAAAGCTCACATTATCAACCTTAAAAGCAGTGTTATCTTTAAATTATAGGTAATTTATCAGTTTAGCTACAGGGCTAATGGGAGTGGTTTGGGGTATGCCTTTGTAGAAATGATAGAATGTTTTGATAAATGTGTATGGGCATGGAGTGGTTATCACTTTACCTCATTGTGAAATTTCTGGAAAGAAATTTATGGAAAACCAGAAATTCAAAAAGTACTTCATAAAGTTTGTGGAAAAAAATAGAATTAAAGGATAATATGAGGGCCAGCCCATGGCTCACTTGGGAGAGTGCGGTGCTGATAACACCAAGGCNGATAATATGAGGGCCAGCCCATGGCTCACTTGGGAGAGTGCGGTGCTGATAACACCAAGGCTATGCGTTTGGATCCCGCATAGCGATGGCCGGTTAGCTCACTTGGGAGAGCGTGGTGCTGACAACACCAAGTCAAGGGTTAAGATCCCCTTACTGGTCATCTTTAAAAAAAAAAAAAAAGATAATATGAATCTTTCCATGAACTTTTTGAAGTATCCTTGTATCTGACTTGTTGAGTTCACCAAAAAGTTACTCTATCCATCTCTCATTAAACTACCCTTAAAATCCCTTCACCTCTGCTAAGTTTTTCTAGAAAGTCTAAAAAAGGGAGTGTAAGTTCTTAGATATTACTGTGGTTAAATAAGTATCTCTTACAACTCTTTTTATTCCTGAATGTCAATAAAAATTTATATTTATACTGTATATTTGCTATTAGAATTGCTGTCAATTGCAATATAAAAAAATGTAAGGTGTCTGTTTACTGCTTTATACCTTCTGGTGTGTTTTTACATAAATAACACTTCTAATACTAACTTGGCCAACAGGTAGGATGGTATTATAATTATTATTATTATTATCCTCACTGGTCAGATGAAGAAACTGAGGCTCAGATTGACTAGATCAAACAGGAGGTATCTGGAAAACCTAGAATGTAAACCTAGATCTTTGGATTCAATTCCATGTTTCTTCTCCTGCTCTATACTAAATACTGTTACATACTGATTTACCTTTTAAATTCTTACAGAAGACAGACATAACAATTAGTAACTTGAATCAGTAGTGGCTTTGTTCAGACACAGGCACATATGTATTTTATGGTATATGTTTATGTGTATGTAATATTTGTCATAAATGTTAGAATTATAATCAATAGTGCCTTATTTTTAGATTTACAGTTGAGAACCACTTACTATTTTAGTAGGAATTATCTTAAAGTCCTAGAATAAGAAATATTAAGATTCAGGGCCGGCCCGGTGGCTCACTCGGTAGAGTGTGGCGCTTGGGAGCGTGGTGGCACTCCCGCCGAGGGTTCGGATCCCATATAGAGACCGGTCCGCTCACTGGTTGAGCGTGGTGCGGGCGCGACACTGAGGGTTGCGATCCCGTTGCCGGCCGCAGTGCGGGCACGACACTGAGGGTTGTGATCCCGTTACTGGTCACGAAAAAAGACAAAAGGGAAAAAGAAAAGAAAAAAAAAAAAGAAATATTAAGATTTTGAAGACTGTTCAAAACAGTGTTTCAGGCTGGGTATTACCTCAATTTTTCCATGTAATGAATAAGAAGCCATCAGATTGGTGTTTGGTTGTAAAGATGAAGTTAACTTCACCAGGAGTAGTTTCTTGGTACAGGCTGAGTATCCCATATCTGAAGTGCTTGGTACTGGAAGTGTTTTGGATTTTAGACTTTTTTCAGGTTTTGGAATATTTATAGATACATAACCGGTTGAACATCCCTAATCCGAAAACTAAAATGCTCCAGTGAGTATTTCTTTTGAACATTTTGTCAGCACTAAAACGTTTCAGACTTCGGAGCATTTCAGATTTCGGATTTTCGGATTAGGGATGCTCAGCCTGTATCTACGGGTCCTCTTTTTGACAGAAATTCTTTGGTTAGCTTCTTCCTGTACTTCCTACTTAAGCAGTTGCAGCTGAAATATAGGTGGGCAGGACGTGCATTAACTTATTTTGACATATGTGTGAGGGTCAGAGTCATTGTTCTTCTGACAGCTGTGTCAGAGATGAAGCATTAGATCAAAGAATTTTATTGCTGGCTGGCCGGTTAGTTCACATAGTTAGAGCACAGTGATGATAACACCAAGCACCAAGGCCAAGGGTTTGGATCCCTGTACCGGCCAGCCTCCAAAAAAATTTTTTTTATTGCTTACCACATTTCTTTATGACCTGGTTATATTCAAATTAGGCAGTCCCTGACTGTTTTAGGATGTTGTAATATATCCCCATAGCACTTTATACTTTTCAATTTGTTTTTACATATTTGTGTTCACAATAAACCTGTCAAGTCAAGTAAGATGACATGGTTATTATTATTATTATTTTTTTCCTTTTTGTCTTTTTTCATGTCCGGCAACGAACTGCAACCCTCAGTGTCGCGCCCGTACCGGACCGGGACCAGCAATGGGATCGCAAGCCCCGGTGCTGCGCCCGCCCCTCGCTCAGCCAGTGAGCGGGAACCGGTCTGCATGTGGGATCCGAACCCTCTGCGAGGACGGCGCCCCGCCCCCAATCC
>NW_007730289.1:127615-131233 GCF_000696425.1 Galeopterus variegatus | reverse complement strand
CAGCCAGGCAGGGGGGCCCGCTCTCCATGTGGCATCCGAACCCTTGGCGGGAGCGCCGCCGCGCTCCCAAGCGGTGCACTGTAGCAGTGCGCCACTGGGCCGGCCTGACATGGTTATTATTATATTACAAATGAAGAAATCTGACTTGGAGGTACTATAGCTCTCTGGTTAAGTATGTAAGTTCTTAGATTTTTATATAAATTATATATTATTATACAAATCAATTCAGAATCCCACCTTGACCAGTTACTAGCTGAGTGATCTTGCAGCAACTTAATCTCTCTGAGTGTTGGTTTTCTTTCTTTCTTTTTTTTTTTTTAAAGATGACTGGTAAGAGGATCTTAACTCTTGACTTGGAGTTGTCAGCACCATGTTCTCCCAAGTGAGCCAACCGGCCATCCCTATATGGGATCCGAACCCATGGCCTTGGTGTTGTCAGCACCACACTCCCAAGTGAGCCACCGGCTGGCCCTTGAGCCTTGGTTTTCTAATCTGTAAAATGGGGAACATTGTGGCATTGTTGATTGTTGGGCAGCTTAAATGAGATAATGGGTAGAACTGTTTGCAACAGTGGGCGTGTATAATAGGCACTCAGTAAATATTAGGTAGTATTATTATCTTCAGAGGTATTACTCATTTATTTAACTCAACAAAAATTGAGAGCCCCTTCTATGTGCTAATTACTGCTCTAGGCACCAGGAGCACAATGGCAAACAAGATAGGGTTCTTACTCCAATGGAATTTACGTTTTAGTGGTAGAAATGGTGAATGAATCAACAAGAATTTCGTGGAGTGACAGGACTTTGAGGAAAGTAAAACAGGACAATGCTTGAGAAGGGTGTTGTTAGTTGGGAAATCCCGTTGCAGGAAGTGGCATTTGATCAGATCCCCAAGTGACCATACCCATGTGAAGATGGGGGGAGCAGCCTCCCAGGAGGAAAAAGAAGAGCAAAAGCTGGGAGGCAGGATCAAGGTGGCACATTTTATCAGTGCAGTGTGGCGAAGTAGATGGGCTGGATTGTGAAGGGCTTGTAAGCCAGGGTAAAGAGCTTGGGTTTCTTTTAAGTGTGGGGTTTTGAACAGGGGAGCGAAGTGTCTTATTTGGTGGGCCAGCTTCTATGAAGGAAACAAAGGTANTGGAGTGACAGGACTTTGAGGAAAGTAAAACAGGACAATGCTTGAGAAGGGTGTTGTTAGTTGGGAAATCCCGTTGCAGGAAGTGGCATTTGATCAGATACCCAAGTGACCATACCCATGTGAAGATGGGGGGAGCAGCCTCCCAGGAGGAAAAAGAAGAGCAAAAGCTGGGAGGCAGGATCAAGGTGGCACATTTTATCAGTGCAGTGTGGAGAAGTAGATGGGCTGGATTGTGAAGGGCTTGTAAGCCAGGGTAAAGAGCTTGGGTTTCTTTTAAGTGTGGGGTTTTGAACAGGGGAGCGAAGTGTCTTATTTGGTGGGCCAGCTTCTATGAAGGAAACAAAGGTATAGCAGAAATGTGTCTTTCTTGCTGTAACTTAGAGTCTTCTGTGTCATACAACTAGTGCATGGCAGATCAGTAATTAGAACTGTACAGTGTTCCTGCTGGTGTACTCCTAATCTTATAATGGGTGATATTTATCATGTATTTTTGCAGCAGTCATTTCGGAAGTGAAGTTATGGTTCTTGTTATCTATCAATGAATCTCTTTGCTCTAACAGTCTAAAGAGGCATGGAGGGAGGAGACAGAGTGGGGGGGAAGGGTAAAGAGGCTATTTCTGAACATTGGAAACAAAATAGGGATTAGAAAATAGGGGGAGTGAAGATAAAAAGCAAGATCCTGTTGTGCCTGGTGATGAGGACCGCAGCTGTAACTGTGGCTCCTCGAGATTGCGTGGCTGCGCCAGTGAGGCCTGGGCCGTGCCTCTCCCTGATGCATCATGCTGAATCTGGCAGTGCACCCCCAGGTGCTGCCACCTTTGTTCTAAGGCCTTTGACTATTAGTAGTTTTTATCTCCACCGAGACCAAAAGGGACAGTGATCGCTTGTGTTTTCTTCTCAAAACAGGGCTCCAGTTCCTTGGAAGTTTGTTTTTTTTGAATAATTCTGTCAGTTTAGCTTTTATAATTGATCAATTAACATTGATAATAATTATATGAAATTATTATAGTAGCAGACATTTCTTGAGTGCTTACTAAGAGCCAGTTCCAAGCTCTTTTACCTCCATTATTCTACTACTGTCTTTCCCATTTTATCAATGAGGAAAATGAGGCACAGAAAGGTTAATTAACCTGTTTGAGGTCCCACAGAAGGTCAGTGATGCCAAGGTTCGAACCCACACGTAACCCTACACTAGAGACTGCTCTTAATTGCTTCTTCACAATCATATGTTTAATAATTACTTATTGGTTATTTAGTGGTATTATGAGAAGGGAGAGTGCTCTTCTATTGGAGAAGGAAGACCAGCTGATCAAGTTACACTGGTTGGTTTGAAGAAGAAATATGGACGTTAACTGTATAACACCAAACTGTAAATCTTTTTATTCCAGAGTTCCATCTGTGTACCACTTGAAGTGAAATGAATTAAGGAAGGCTATTTATTGAGCAGAGAACTAATATCTGTTTCCTCAAAAGTGTGTATTATCTCTTAACAATGACAGATTGTGATTATTACCTCTTTAGTGTTTTTTTTTTGTTACACAAAAAATATGATACTAATAAAAATTTGTAAATCAAGAAAAATCTTTACCCCAACAAATTGGTTTTTTTTCACATTCACTTCCAGTTCTTGTGTTTATATGTGTGTAATTCATATATAGTTATAATTATAGAATATCTCCTCATTTTTCATTTAACATTGTTATAACAGGTTCTAAAGTTAAGCAGTAACTCTCTCCAGTGAAAAGGAAAAGATTACAATATTAATAATTGATTGGGTGATGCCTACCAGGCAGCTCCCATCAGTTTTGGAACTGGCCTTGGAAGGAACAGCTGTGTGTTTGGACCTTGGAAAGTTCGTATTTCCAGGCAGTCTGTCAGGCTTCCAAGAAAGCCAGGGGGAAAATGGAAAACTACAGTGATTTGGAAGCTATGTGAAACTAGCAAGCTGGTTGAGTTCAGTGTTAGAAAAGAGGAAAAACAATCCTTACCTGATAATGGTGCTTAACTGAGGTTAAAACTTTAGTGAACAGGCAGCGCATTATAGTTTGTTAAAATTACTAATATTTTGTTCTTTCCAGTGGCTTTATGTTTAATAGTTACTTATTGTTTATAAACCCAATTTTGTCAGTAGATGAACAGAGTACTTGACAAATACCATTTTAGTGATAAAGCTGTTATTCTATATGTAAATTCAGTTTAACTTGAAGTGGTTTTTAAGTTTCAAATTTGTATAACTACAGACTAGCCATATGGCATTCAAAGGTCTCCTTGATATAACTCCAAACACCCTTAGGATGGAATCCCATATTCAGGATCTTAACGTATACTGGTTAAGAGCATGATCCAAACTGCCTGTTTTTGAATCCTGTCTGGATTGTTTACTAGCTATATAATCTTAGGCAAGTTACTTAATCTCTCTTTGCCTTGGTTTCCTTAGGTAAAAAGGGAGTACTAATAATGCCTTCCTCATAGTGTTGTTAT
>NW_007730289.1:125741-127305 GCF_000696425.1 Galeopterus variegatus | reverse complement strand
TGTCAGTAGATGAACAGAGTACTTGACAAATACCATTTTAGTGATAAAGCTGTTATTCTATGTTTAAATTCAGTTTAACTTGAAGTGGTTTTTAAGTTTCAAATTTGTATAACTACAGACTAGCCATATGGCATTCAAAGGCCTCCTTGATATAACTCCAAACACCCTTAGGATGGAATCCCATATTCAGGATCTTTACTGATAGCTCCTCCATCCAAATTGCCTTTTTTCTCTTGGTTTTCTAGATGTGACAAGAGATAACTTGAGTGAAAGGCAACAGGACAAAGAAGGGATCCTGTTAAAGGTGTATGGAGAAGGCCTGAGATGAGTGATAGTTAATTGTTTCCTTCTTTCTCCTTCATAAAATAAGCAAAATTCAATTTTTTTTTTGTCTTTGGCATATTAGTTTTGGTCTGATTGAGGTCGTCTTACACAGGAAAACACCAGGAAAATAACTGATATAACTGGAGTTCCAAAATCAGGTTTTGTATTAAGTTGAAACCATAACAATTTTTTAAATTAAGGAATCCTATGTTGGAATTATTAGCTGCAATATTTAATTGTGAGACACAATCATTATATTAGAATATGTAGTTTGCTTTTAAACACTTTTTTGTATGCTCTATGACACCCTCCCCCCCTTTTATCATAACAAAAATATGAGACAAATGTTAGTGCTTTAGCATATATATAGGTCGGGGGTAATGTGTTCTAAATGAAATGCCACCACAGCACAGTGGTGAGATTTCTGGGGCAGAAGTTCTTCCTGTTAAACTAACATAAAGCCTTTCTTCTCTACTATGGGAACTTGTTTATGTGGCCTCTAGTAGATAGCTGAGACAGTCTTCAGTGAACCTGTTCACTGACATGTTGCCATTTCCTTTGTGTTTATGTATAAACGTTATTTAGAAGCATCTTTCCCCAAGCTGTTCTTTTTTTGGTGGCCTCTGCCTTTTCTGGGGAGCTCCACTGAATGACCACTGTTGTACTCTCAACACCAGACATCCTGCTGTGCATGTGTAGAGCTGCCTTGTGGCCTGGTAGGTATTATATCTGCTCTCGGGGAGGCTGAAGCCTTACTAGACAGAAAGGTCATTCACTTCTGCTGCTGCTGCTTACTGGATACCTTTATTTCTTTGAGTGCATACCCCCACCACTCTGGGTCTTAGACTTGGGTTCCATGTAGCTATTATCTTTACTTCCATCTGCCCATCTCTGCTCTGATTGAATCTACTACAATAGTAATTTTTTTTTTTTTTTCCTACCAGGATAATGTTTTTTAATAGACAGGTGGCAACGTATACTGGTTAAGAGCATGATCCAAACTGCCTGTTTTTGAATCCTGTCTGGATTGTTTACTAGCTGTATAATCTTAGGCAAGTTACTTAATCTCTCTGTGCCTTGGTTTCCTTAGGTAAAAAGGGAGTACTAATAATGCCTTCCTCATAGTGTTGTTATGAGGATTAAATGAGTTAATATTTGTGAAACACTTTTTTTTTTAATATTTTATTTTGTCGATATACAATGTGGTTGATTATTGTGGCCCATTACCAAAACTTCCCTC
>NW_007730289.1:121104-125271 GCF_000696425.1 Galeopterus variegatus | reverse complement strand
GTCTTTGAAATCTAGCTGGTTGTCTTATTCAATGGATAGTTAACCTGTTTTTCCGTGTCCTAGATGGTTCCTCCACCACTGATAAGTCAATAAATTTGGTATATTTGGTGAATGAATGTTTAGAGAACTGGCCTTTAGCCAGTTCTACTACTCACCAGCCCTGTGGCCTTTTGGAGAATTACTTAATCTTTGTGATCCCCGGCTTTCCCACCAATGAAATGAAATTAGTATTCTCTGTCTTGCAGGGTTGCTGCAAGGATTTAATGACATATGTATATGTAAAACACTTGGCCCTATGCCTGGTCCATTGGGTGCTCTTTGAATGTTCTTTTCCCTTGGTTCCCTCCTACCTCTTGTGACAGTATTAAAGTTTATTATAAGAAGGTTCCTGGTTGCCTCAGGGAGAGAGGATCCAGGAGAATTACCCCTATGCCTGGTCCATTGGGTGCTCTTTGAATGTTCTTTTCCCTTGGTTCCCTCCTACCTCCTGTGACAGTATTAAAGTTTATTATAAGAAGGTTCCTGGTTGCCTCAGGGAGAGAGGATCCAGGAGAATTATATGGCTTGCCTCAAATCCTCCAAAAGCTGAATTTATATGTAAATAAAGTGAACATACTGACTCTACTTCATCCATACTTTATATCATGTTTAGGAAATTTACGTTCCATCAGGCTCACATACTGTGTAACCTTCTGAATGCTTTTCCCTCTCCATCTACCCCCACGCTTTTTACTGTGAAATGTGATCTGTGTACAGAAAAGTGCAAAAACATACTGTATAGTTTGAAGAATAATTATTGACACCCTCATCAAGAAACAAAACATTGTGGTAGTCTACCTACCCAGCTGCAGGCAGGCACCATAGTGGCCTATGAGCAGGTCCAAAACGGTCCACTGAAGCTGAAAGGCGTCACAGAGCTTGGTGTGACCAAGCAGAAGAAGAAAAAGAAGGACAAATATGAGGTGAGACTCCTGGAAGCAATGGGAACAAGCAAAAAGAATAAGGAGGTGAATCAGCGCAGCCTGGATAAGTGGCCCCAGCCCAGGTGGTCTTTGAGAAGTTGTAGGAGAAATGGCAAATGGGAAGAATCCTGAAGAAAACATCCTAAACCCACGAGCAGGGAGTGGAGGACTTCAGCAGACCCCCGGATGCACTCAAGGAGCATTATGGTATTCCCAAAGTCAGAGGATAAAGTAGCCTCCCGGTTCTGGGTATGGAGTGGCATCAAGGGGAAGTGGAAGGCAAAGTTGGGGTTATGTTTAGTCCCTTTGGTGTTTTTTAGAAACATTGTTTTACAAACGCCCTCACATCTTCTGCTGTGACAGTGCTTTTTGAAGCTGTGTACCCTTATTCTGGAACTTGATTAAAGTAAGACTGTTCTTTTACTCAATTTGAATTTCTTGGTAGCACATAGAAAATAAACCTTTTTAATTTGGATGGAAAGTTTTGAAAGTTTATCCAGAGATAAAGGCCATTTCTGTGTAAGTGCCATGTAAACATGTTTTCACCCTCAAGTTGCATCTAACCCTCTGAGGCCAGCCAGCTATCTTCACCTGGATGAGTCAGACTCCAGAGGATAAGGACCTAATGCCAGCATGGTCTGCAACGTGTAGACCTCCTGCCAGACCCTGTGTCAGATGCCTTTCCATGCTCCCTCTAGCTTGGGGCTTTATGCTGTTCTTTCTAGGCTCCAGGGAAGCCACTTGTATCTTTGTGGCCTTCAGACTGCCTCCTCAGCTACCTGGCCAATGAGGCAACATAGCCTGGGTAGCAGAACCACCACCTCACATAAGGATAGAAAATACACCTTGTTCCTTTCTGAGCCCCACCCCCTAATTCACCCCCCTTCTAGATGCTTCTAATGGGTATTCCCATGGCAGACATTCTAGCTGATCACAGCATTCTTTGTAATGGAACCCAGACACAGCCTGCTTCCCAACCCTCAACCCGGGGCTCCAAGCAGTGTCTCGTGTTTATTCAGAGTTGGCACATCACATGGAGCTTGTTTGGTCTTCCTGTTCTAAGGACACTTCAGGAGTGACAGGACCAGGCAGAGCCCAGCACAAACAGACATGGGCATAGTCAAATGAGAGGGCCCAGTTACAAGGGCCAGGGTCTTTGAGGGCCTACCCATACTGGATGAGGATCAAACTACGTATGCTATTGGGAGAAATGGTCTCTGTTGACAAAGATACTCAAATAATAACAAAGTCAGAAGAGACAAACCAAGTGCTGGGTTTGGGGCTGTCATGTGTAAACTACTGAGTTAAGCAAAATCCAGTTATTTAAAAAAGAAAAGAAATAGAACATTGCCAGCCCAGCCCACTTCTAAAGTACTTAGATCCCTATGTCTATGGAGGTATAACCAAAAAACAATTAAAGTATGTTTGCTACCTTGACAAATAAGCCTTCATAAAAAATTAGAAAGTATATAAAGTTATGGTATTAAATAATTGAAAGTCAGCAAAATATCAAAGATGACAGAATTCAATTATTATTTCACGTTTTAGCATTCTTTTGATATAGCTGTGATGTTGGGATGAATAATAAACTAAAGACATTAGCAAATTATTATGTACTTATCCTATGAAATTATTTACCTTTATTTCAAGAAAATCACTAATTATGTTACTATAGTCAAGATACTTTGGTGTTCTAGTAACAGCATCTTATCACAGTAATGATCTAAGGATTAAACAAATAAAATATAATCGTAACCAGTGTAAACAAGTGGAATTTGAAATTAAAAACACAATACCATTTACATTAGCATCCCCACAAATGAAACACTTAGGTATAAACTCACAAAATATGTATACGATCTATATGAGGAAAACTATAAAACTCTGAGGGCAAAAATCAAAGAAGAACAAATAAATGGAGAAATATTCATGTTCATGGATAGGAAGACTCAATATTGTCTAAATGTCAGTTCTTCCCATCTTATATATAGATTGAAAGTAATCCAAAGAAAATCACAGCAGGTTATTTTGCGGATATTAACAAACTGATTCTAAAGTTTATGTGGAGAGGCAAAAGACCCAGAGTAGCCAACACAAAACTGAAGGAGAAGAACAAAGATGGAAGACTGACACTACCCTACTTCAGGACTAACTAAAAATCTACAGTAATCAAGACAGTGTAGTGTTGGTGAAAGAACGGACAAATAGATCAGTGGAGCAGAACAGAGAGCCCAGAAATAGGTCCACGTAAATACAGTTAACTGATCTTTGATAAAAGAGCAAAGGCAAGAGAATGGAACAAATAAATGGTATAACATATGGTGCTAGAACATCAGGACAACCACATATAAAAAAATGAATTTAGACACAGACCTTATACCCTTCAAAAAATTAACTCTAAATGGATCATAGGCCTAAATATAAAACACAAAATTATGGGCCGGCCTGGTGGTGCACTGCTACAGTGCACCGCTTGGGAGCCAGGCAGCGCTCCCACCGAGGGTTCGGATCCCACATACAGACCGGTTCCCACTCACTGGCTGAGCAAGGGGCGGGAGCAACACCGAGGGTTGTGATCCCGTGCTGGTCCCGGTCCGGTCCGGGCGCGACACTGAGGGTTGCGATCCATTGCCGGACACGAAAAAAAGACAAAAAAAAAAAAAAAGCACACAAAATTATAAAACTCCTAGAAGATAACAGTAGAAAACCTAGATGACCTTGGGAATGGCAATGACTTTTTAGATTTAAGAGCAAAGGCACAATCCATGAAAGAAATAAATGATAAGCTGGACTTCATTAAAATTAAAAATTTCTGCTCTATGACAAACAATGTCAAGAGTATGGGAAAACAAGTCACAGATTTATAGAAAATGTTTGCAAAAGACATATCTGATAAAAGACTGTTAATCCAAAGTATACAAAATATATACAAAGTATACAACAATAAGTAAACAAGTAACCTGATTTAAAAAATGTACTGAAGACCTTAGCAGACATCTCAATAAGAAGATGTACAGAAGTCCAATAAGCAAATGAAAACATGCTCCACAACATATGTCATCAGAAAAATACAAATTAATGGGCCGGCCCGGTGGTGCACTGGATAAGTGCGCCGCTTGGGAAGCGTGGTGGCGCTCCCGCCCGAGGGTTCGGATCCCACATACAGACCAGTTCCTGCTCACTGGCTGAGCGAGGCGCGGGGGCA
>NW_007730289.1:111184-120104 GCF_000696425.1 Galeopterus variegatus | reverse complement strand
GGCGGCGCTCCCGCCCGAGGGTTTGGATCCCACATACAGACCGGTTCCCGCTCACTGGCTGAGCGAGGCGCGGGGGCAGCGCCGAGGGTTGTGATCCCGTTGCCGGTCCCCGGTCCGATGCGGGGGCAACACTGAGGGTTGAGATCCGTTGCCGGACACGGAAAAAGACAAAAGACAAAAAAAAAAAAAAAAAGAAAAGAAAAATACAAATTAAAATGACAGTGAGATTCTACTACACAGCTATTAGAATGGCCAAAATCCAGAACGCTGCAAACACCAATTCCTGGTGAGGAACACTCATTTGTAGCTGGTGGAAATGCAAAATGGTACAGCCACTTTGGAAGATCATTTGGTAGTTCCTTATAAAGCTAAATACATTTCTTATCATATGATCTAGCATTTTCACTCCATGGGTTTTTACCCAAAGGTAAAACTTATGGCCACACAAAAACCTGCACAGGGATGTTTATAGCAGCTTTATTAATAATCGCCAAAACTCAGAAGCAACCAAGGTAACCTTCAGTAGGTGAATAGATAAATTGTGGTACATTCGGAAATGGAATATTTAAAAAGAAATGAGCTATCATGCTATGAAAAGACATGGAAGAACCTTAAATGCATATTCCTAAGTGAAAGAAGCCAAGTTGAAAAGACTATATACTTATGATTCCAACTTTAAGACATTTTGAAAAAGATGAAACTATGGAGACAGTAAAAGATCAGTGGTTGTCAGGGAGTGGGGGGTAGGTGGGAGATGAATTGGTGGAGCACAGAGGATTTTTACAGCAGTGACACTATCTGATACTGTAATGGTGGACATGTTATTATATGAGGGTACTTCAAAAAGTTTGTGGAAAAATAGAATTAAAAGATAATATGAATCTTGCCATGAACTTTTTGAAGACCCCTCATATATGTGTACAAATCCATAGAATGTACAACACCATGAGTGAGCTTTAATGTAAACTATAGACTTTGGGTGATAATGATGTGTCAGTGTAGGTTCATCAATTATAACAAATGTACCACTCTGATGGGGGATGTTGATAATGGAGGAGGCTGTGTATGTGGAGGGGAGCAGGAGTTGTATGGGAAATCTCTATACCTTCTCAATTTTTCTGTGAACCTAAAACTGCTCTAAAAAATAGTCTTAAAAAATTAATTGTATTTGAAGCACAATATTTGAATACTTTTCATCAAAGATGTAAATTAAAACAAATATAAAAATAAAAAACAACACCTACTGTATGATTTCTTTTATACAAAAGTCTAGAAAATGCAAACTAATCTATAATGGCAAACTAATTTATAGATCTTCAGTTGCCTATGGAGGGGTAGGGGGGAGGAAAGTACAACGGGGCATGAGAAAATTTTTGGAATGATATGTTCATTTTGATCGTGGCAGTATTTGCACAGGGGCATACATAATCAGAACTTCTCATTAAACACTTTATGTGCAGTTTATTGCATAACAATCATGTCAATGAAGCTGTAAAAAAAATAAAAGTTTTATTTTCAAAATATTACTTTTCTTCTAAACATTAAAAATTAAGGTAAAAAAGCAAGCCAAGACAATTCAATGGGGAAAGAATATAGTCTTTTCAACAAATGGTGCTACAACAACAGGATAGCCACGTGAAAAAGAATGAAGTTAGATTCCCTACCTCACATCATATATAAAAATTAACTCAAAATGGATTAAAGACCTAACTATAAAAGCTAAAACTATAAAACTCTTAGAAGAAAACATAAGTATAAATCTTTGTGACCTTGGATTAGGTGATGGTTTCTTAGATATGACATCAAAAACACCAGCAACAAAAGAAAAAATAGATTACTTGGGCTTCATCAAAATTAAAAACTTCTGTGCTTCAAAGAACAATATCAGGAAAATGAGAAGAGAATCCACAGAATGGGAGAGAATTTTTTGCAAATCATAAATCTTAAAAGACTAGTATTGGAGTATGTGAAGAACTCTAACAACTTGACAATAAAAAGCAAGCAATACAGTTTTAAAAAGGGCAAAGGATTTGAATAGACATTTCTCCAAAGAAGATATAAATGGCCAATGAGCATATGAAAAGTTGCTCAACTTCATTAGTCATTAGGGAAATGCAAATAGAGGTAATGAGATATAGTTTAACACCCACTAGGATGGTTAAAGTAAAAAAAGAACAGTAATAAATGTTGGTGAAGATGTGGAAAAATTAGAACCCTCATACGCTGCTGGTGAGAATGTAAAATGGTGCAGCCCCTTTGGAAAATAGTTTGGCAGCTCCTCAAAGAGTTACTATATGACAGCAATTCTACTGTTAGGCATTTGGCCAAGAGAATTGGAAAGATATGTGCACATAAAAACTTATACACAAATGTTCATAGTAACATTATTCATAATAGCTGAAAAGTGGAAATAATCCATATGTTCATCAATGGATGAATGGGTAGACAAAATGTGGTATATTCATAAATGGAATATTATCCAAAAACAAAAAGGAATGAAGTACTCATGCATGCTACAATATTGATGGACCTTGAAAACATTATACTAAATAAAAGAAGCCAGACACAAAAGGCCACATAGTATATGATTTCATTTGTATAAAATAAAATAGGCAATTCGATAAAGACAGAAAGTAGATTAGTGGTTGCCAGGGCTAAGGGGAAGGAGGAATGGCAGTGACTGCTAATGGACACAGGGTTTCTTTTTGGGTGAGGAAAATGTTCTGGAATTAGATAATGATAATGGTTGCACAACTTTGTGAATATGCTAAAAACCATTGAACTGTATACTTTAATAAGTTGAGTTTTATGGTATGTGAATAATATCTCATTAAAATAATTACATGAGAAAAAATCAAAAGGCAAAATACAGAGTGTAATTCAAGGATTTTAATTTTTAAATAAAAAAGTATTTATAGCTGAATTTGATTTGTTTTTAAATTTAATGAAGTCTTATTAAATACTTTTGTAAAATCATACCTGTTCTAGCATTCAGTGTTTATTAATTTCCAATATAAATAATCAGTATCATATTTCACTTGTACTGGTCCACCAACATATGTAAGTATGTAAGAGTAATGTGAATTGTTTAATACTGTAAAATGTTCCTCTCCATGTACAATGGCTATAAATACCATGCTAATTAGTGAGTATAATCAGAACTATGAATTGAAATAGGAAGCAAGAAAATGAACACTCAGCACTACTTGGAAACCTCATTATGTAAGAATCTATTGCATTCATGCTCACTCAGGGAAGGATTTGATAAGTTAATTTGCTTTTCTCTTACCTAAGGTGCTTCTGCTGCTCAAGTCTTCTTCACACACCAAAGCAGTGTCAGTCTCTGAGTCTGGCAGTGTCATGGCCCCAACTTTATGGCTTTTAGAAGAAATCCCTTTTTACTTTGTGTACTTAGAACAACAGATATAGAGATGTGCTTTTCTGGGGCCTGCACAAGAGCAGGTGTTTAGGGTAAGTCTCATTGTGTCAGTGCTGAGTATCCATGTTTTCTTTTAATAAGATTTGTACAGCAGTGTATATTTGTGATCTGCAGGGTCCAGGGCAGGGGTTCATCTAGTGGGTCTTTAACAAAAAAATCTGCTCTGACCAGGTCAGCTAAATTATAGTGCCTTTGGACATTTGGGATAAGCCAGCAGTCACCTCCACCTGTCCTCAAAAATGTTATCATAAGACCATATTTCTTAGAAGCAGACATAATGGTGCCAGAAAACCATAAAATAACCTAATTTTGTTTGCTTCTTATAACCCTTACCCTAGATCCCTGCATCTAGGATATAACCTAGTAACAATCCCAAATCTCTACGTCATGTACAATCAATAGAAAAACTGGTGAAGTGATTAGGAGAGCTGTCCTTCTACCTGTCTCCTTTGATTTTTCTGCCTTTTTGCCTTCTTATAACCCTTACCCTAGATCCCTGCATCTAGGATATAACCTAGTAACAATCCCAAATGTCTACGTCATGTACAATCAATAGAAAAACTGGTGAAGTGATTAGGAGAGCTGTCCTTCTACCTGTCTCCTTTGATTTTTCTGCCTTTTTGCGATTATAAAATGCTAAGCTCTGCGGGCCCTCTTTGGAATGCATTTCTCGAGGTGACCTGATGTATGCATCTCCCTGGTTGCAATCATCATATTAACTCAATAAGTCCTTGCTATATGTATTTGGCCTCAGTTTCTTTTAGGTCAACAGACTCTAAGGATCACATCACACCCATCCTTAGGCCTTACTTTATCATCAGTCTACCTTTTCACTGCTATACTTTCAATAGATGCCTAAATTTGATTTTGAGATTAAAAAGAATGGCAGAGATAATTTTGAGACAAATCTTTCTCTTTTTTTCATGCTATGGCAGGAAGATCAAGATTTCTAGAATGTAGTAGAGCAGAGCAAAAGATGAATGGTCTTGGTGTCCTTTCTTTTAAGCTATTTTTTCCCTCATTTATCTTCTCACCTTGTCTTAACAAACTCTTTCGTATTAAAGATGATCCAGGTGCCATATCCACTGTTGAAGAGAAATGTATGTAAGGAAAGTGAAAGTAAATGGTCAGGACCCCTGGCTGTTTGGAATCTTGCCGCATTTGATGTAAATATGTTAACTGTGCAGGTGCGCCCAGGTGTTCCTTGACTATTGTCTGATGTAGATGTGCATGGGCAGCCAGGTGTTCCTGGGTTATCCGACTTAAGCATAAAAGAGAATGACTTTGATCCCCGTGGCCCCCGAGGGGGCCACCACTGCTGCCTGAGGCTGTCACTGCAAGCTGTTGCTGTCAGGGCCCCTGGGAGGTCACCACTGCTGCTGCTGGCTGGATCTGCTGAAAGCTGCTGCTGAGGAAGCTGAGGGCTGAGCTCGTGTCAGAATGAAGCATGTCAACCTTGCCTGTGGCTCCCAGGATCTTTTCCAATTACCTAGCTCGTGTCCTGTATATGAGGGGTCTGTGACCCAGTGTGTACAGTGGGTTTGAAGGGTCTGATGTCTAGCCTGACAATGTGAGTGAGAGGCTTGACTTGCAACCCAGCCTATATGTGCAGTTTATGGTTTATCTTGGCAGTTTAAATGTTCTTATCTCTTAATTTTCTGCTATTCAATAATAAGTTAATCCCTGGCAGAATTACTTGTGGCTAGGAATGCTGTTATCAGGGGATCTTTGTTTAGTTGGTACTTAGGACAGGTGTTATCAATTTGGGAGGCCAAGAGTTAGGAGCAAGGAGGCATTTGAATCACTGAGATAGAAATCAGCCTGTTAGGTAGAAACTTGTCTGTGTGGGTTGATACTTTCTTAGAATATTAAGACTTGTTTGTACACGATAGTTTTAGGAAGAGCTACTCCGAATGTCTTCAAAGGTTTTCTTTAACTCAGACGTTGGGGCTGCTTCTGGTGGGTAGTGTGCAGTGGTAAAGAACATGTGCTCCAGGCTTTCTGGGCTCCCTTCCTCTCCTCTATTATCTGTGTGCCCTTGGGCAAGTTGTTTAACCACTCTTTGCCTAAATTTCCTAATTTGTGTAAGGAGAAAAAGAGTACTTCAGTCAGGATTGTTGTGAGGATTAAATGAGTGATATATATAAAGCACTTAAACAGTGCCTGGCATATAGCAAGCACTTAATAAATATTAGCACAAAACTGTAGGGAAAATGTATACAGAGTTCTGTGCTGGGCTACAGAGGGGCGTGATGGTTTGAGATTAACCAGAAATTTTACTTTGGGATTTGTCCTAGACTTATCTATATTATTGTACTCAGAGAAACACCCCTTTGAATGGAGTAAACAGTTCTTTCTTTTCTCTTCAAGGAAAGGGGGATATTGTAGCTGTCTAGAATGACCTCTATTACTCTTTATTACTCTGAGCTCTGTAAGGAATAATATACCTTTTGACTTTTAAAAACAATATATGGTGCGATTAAATATTAAACAGCTAGATAATTTTCAAATTCTCCACGATCTCATAAATTTGAAATAATTGTCTTCCTCTACTTATGCCTACATTAATGGGATGAGAAAAGGGATCGTCTAAAAGAGTTAAATCTTCATCTTCCATAGGAGGAGTTCTGTAGTTAAAACCTAAGTTTGAAAACTCAAAATATAGCCTATAAGTATGCTGTTTCAAAATACGAAGATAACCTTAAGAAATAGCTAAAAGACTTAAAAGCAGTTGCCTTTAGAGCATGGTAAGAGGGAGTGGGGCAGAGGAATGCTACTTTTTATTAATACGCTTTATAAAAATCTGATTTTTATGCTATATGCATATATAACTTTGATAATCATAAACAATTTTTGGTTAAATCAGTTAAAGGGTAGTATAGTGCAGTGGCTAAAAGTGAGAAAAATGGGCTGAAATTCCAGCCTCATCACTCACTACATTTGTGTGATTTTGAGCAAGTTTTTAAATTTCAATGCCTCAGTTTCTTCAACTGAGTAGGTATCTCATAGAATTGCTATGGATATTAAGTGACTTAATGATATAGTTTGACTGTGTCCCGTGAAGTTCATTTGATGGAAACTTAATCCCAATGCCACAGTGTTGGGAAGTGGGCCCTTTAAGAGGTGATTAGGTCATGAGAGCTTTGCCTTATGAATAGATTAATGCTATTATCATGGGAGTGGGTTCCTTATAAAAGGATGAGTTTGGCTCCCCCCACACCCCACATTATGTGATGCCTTCTCCCATGTTATGATGAAGCAAGAAGTCCCTCGGCCCCTCTATCTTGGACTTCCCAGCCTCTAGAACTGTGATAAATTTATTTTCTTTATAAATTACCCAGTCTCTTGTATCCTGTTACAGCAGCACAAAGTGGACTAAGACACTTAATATATATGAAGCATCTGGAGTGTCTGGCACATAATACATTTAAAATAAATACCAGCTCTCATCGTCATCACCTGTGGCCGTCTAATGCCTCCCTCTACGTTGAAAGGGCAGGGACTGGTGTGGTAGTTACAGATGAGCTGGTCAGCTGTAGACCTCTCATGCAGGCTGTGCCCTGTAAGCTTATGTCATGTATAATCAGAGAATTTGGACCTCCTGAGGACAGGCCATTATCAAAGACAAGACAAGCCGAGAAGTGGCTAACTGAGCAGGCTCAGTTCTTTCTACCAAAGGCATCAATCAAATAGGTCCTTTTCCCCAGGAGTAATCACACTGTGCCCTGTAAGCTTATGTCATGTATAATCAGAGAATTTGGACCTCCTGAGGACAGGCCACTATCAAAGACAAGACAAGCCGAGAAGTGGCTAACTGAGCAGGTTCAGTTCTTTCTACCAAAGGCATCAATCAAATAGGTCCTTTTCCCCAGGAGTAATCACTGAAGGAGTGGAGACAGGCCCTGAGGTGACTGCACTGGGAAGTCCCTAAATGGATCTGAGGCCAGGAATGGGGGAAGTTCCCTGTGCCAAGTCTCTACTTGCACAATATTAAGATAGTTGTTTTTTAATTTGTGGGTATGTATTTGTGCTCTCCACAACATAACTACTTAATCACTGTGATGCTTTTTGAAATTTATAACATCCAAATTTGTAAATATAAGGTATGCTCTCAGGAAAATTTAAGTCTGTGTTAAATTTCTTTGCTTCTTTTAAACCAATACCATCTATCAGGTGGCCTCTAGTAATGTGCAAACCCAGCAACAGTTTGAGGTAGTTTCTGGTTTATTTCCCTTCCCCAAACAATAATTTGTTCAAAATAGAGATTCAGAAAGTACTTCATGATATGAAAAACTTTTGAAAGAGGATTTTAATATAAGGTTACTATTTCTTCTCTGAGGAATAACTTTGGAAAAGTAAATTCACCTTGCTTTCAGGCATATTGAGTAACTTGCTTTCATTTTCAAACAAATTCATCTGCCTCTTTCCCCACTCTCTAAACTTGTTCATTTTCTTTATTCTTAGACTCTTCCTCTGCTCTCCCCTTACTTTGTCACCTAGCCAGATCTAAGAGCCAGCTTATTGCCACTTCCTTCATCCTTTTACATCTAATGAATCAGAAGTTTTGTTGATTCCACCACTCATCTCTCTGAAATCTGTTTCCTTGGATACCCTGTTACTTCTGAATTTAAACCATTGTCATTTGTCACTTGCAGCAGCCTTTCAACTGCCTTCTTCTCAATCTCCTCTATGAATAGTCTGCTCTCCAAACAGTTGTTAGAGTGAAGTTTCTAAAATACCATTTGATCATGTAATTCCCAGGTTAAAACCTAGTGATGACCCCCTAACATCTAAAAAATGAAATATGTATTTACTGGAATGGCAGACATGGCTTTGCTATGGTACTGGCTGCATCCTTAGGGAACAATTTGCAGATATTAATTTTGCACATCCTGTACTCTCTGCACAGAATGTTCCTACCTCCTTTCCCCCCATCCCTTTCTGATTAAAACCTGTTCATTCTTCAAGACAGTTTGGGTGCTGCCCTGAAGAAGAGTGTCTGACTACCTCTTCCCACCCCTATTTAGGCTGGGTAGCCCTCCTAAGAGGTCCTATAATACACAATACACACCTCGGTCAGTTATCGCTCTGTTCACAGCTCTGCTCTTATCTGTGTGTCTCTCTTGAATATGAGCTTCTTGAGACTGGGGACTTGCGATCTCCAGTACGCAGCAGAGTATATTACTCAGTAAATGTTTATTGCATGATTAAAGCTATATATCCCCTTCCCATTTATATTTGTCCACTTAAGTTACTGAACTCTAAATGTAAAATGCTCTATTTTTTCCTCTGTTAAATTTGATTTTGTTGATCTCAGTCTCCTTTTTACATGGATTTTGAGTTCTGACTTTGCCAGTTAGCATATCGACCATTCTTCCTAGCTTCCCCGCCCCCCCCCCCCCCCCCCCTTTTTTTTTTTTTTTTTTTTTTGTGTTTGGGTGGGGTTGTTTTTTTTTTTTTTTTTTTTTTTTTTTTTTTTTT
>NW_007730289.1:89912-111174 GCF_000696425.1 Galeopterus variegatus | reverse complement strand
GCTTCCCCGCCCCCCCCCCCCCCCCCCCGCAGTTAAAATGACAGTTCTATGAGGGCAGGGGTTAGTGGGTTTTATTCACTGCATGTAAAACACTTATTCACTGCACCTAAAATAAAATAATGTTTTATTCCTTGACACCTAAAATCGTGCTGGCACGTACATTATAGGCACTCAAATATTTGAATGAATGAATGTGTTGTGTACAAATCTGATGAATGGAACTTAGGTTTTCTTTCAAGTTTTGGTCCTTAGCTCCATTCTGTTCAACATTTTTATTAGAGATAACTTCCAAAAAATTGTTGTCACATAGGACCTAGTTCTGTTAATCTTACAGCCAAAAAACCTATAATGAGAAATTTAAGGAAAACCTTAATGAACCAGGGCTATTTCATTGTGGGAGAGTGTAGAAATGGTCCATACCATACTGTAAGTAGTTTTTCTTTTTTGTTTCCTTACTTTTTTTTTTTGTTTTTGTTTTTAATTGACACTTAAGAATTGTACATATTTATGGGGTATAATGTGATGTTTCAATACATGTATACATTGTGTAGTAGTTTTAGTTTCATGTGTAAACTCTTTCCTGGCTTCTCAGAGAGCATGCTGCTGAAGTGAGGGAGGGAGGCATATCTTGTTGTGGACAAAGGAGACAGATTTGGATCTAGCCCTCTTTGAGAAAAGTAGAGAGGTTGGATATTACATATCTAGCAGCAACTTCCCTTTTAAAGATTTAATGTTCTTATTCATTCATTTATTTTTCATCCATTTGTTTTTTGTATCTACTATGATGTGAAGATTAGGAGGGAGAAACACATGTGTAAGATATGGTGGTGGCTTTTAAGAAACTTAGATTTGGGCTGGCCAGTTAGCTGAGTTGGTTAGAGAGCAGCCTTGTAAGATCAAGTTCAAGGGTTTGGACCCAGCACTGGTTAGCTGCCCCTCCCCCAAAAGAAAGTTAGATTTGGAGAGACAAGATATATGTGTATGTGTGCATGTAAAGACAATGCAAAGGGTAAAGAACCTGGGGTCAGTAACAGTGAGTGGCAATGATGGTAAAAAGCTCAGAGGAAGGAGAGAGCACTGAGGGCCAATATGGTGGAACGTTTTTGGAAGAGCTGGGTTCTTATGTATTCCTCCATAGAAAGGCATTTTATTATTATTTTTTGGGGGTGGGAGGGCACATAGGGGCTGCAAGGCAGCTAATTTATTATAATTTCTCCTTTTCTAGTACATGCACAGAAAGCCTGACAGCTAAGTGTACACTTATGTGTACACACACATACACACACAGCCCCATTTCCAATAAGGGACAGGCTCCAAAGAAGAAGCTGATAGGGGAGATCAAATGCTGTTCCCCTGCTCACTGATCTACTTCTCCAAACACAATATCTTGGGTATCTATGATGGCAACGACATCTATCAACATGTGTCCCTTAGACATTTTGTCCAAACCAGCCAGGTGTGCAAAACCAGGAGCCTTGATCTTGCATTGATAAGGGCGGCTGTTGCCATCAGATACCAGGTACACCCCAAACTTTCCCTTAGGAGCCTCAATGGCAGTATATGTGGCTCCTGGAGGAACTTGGTAGCTCTCCAAGGTGGAGGCTTCCAGTGGGCTGCTTCCTTGGTAGGCAGCTCCCCCAAATTGCTTTGCCTATTCCACATCTGGCCACCATTGCTGAGCAACTCTGCTGGGCTGAATTGGCAGTTGGACCCCAGCCCCGTGCCACATTGCCCTGGAGGCTGCACAGAGCTCTCAGTGCTGTCATCTTACCCTGGCTGCAGACTATGGGAAGAACTGCTTTTATTTTATTTTTATTTTTTTGGCAGCTGGCCATAGAAAGCCATTTCAAGCAGCTTTGTTGGGTCTTTATCATCTTGATGAAAGGATTACTAAATTGTTCTTCCATCTTTAGAGGCCAGCTGGTTAACTCAATTGGTTAAAGCATGGTGTTATAATACCAAGGTCAAGGGTTCGGATCCCTATACCAGCCAGCCCCCTCTAGTTAATTACTTGTTCTCCCATCTTTAAAAGTTGCACCCAGCTTAGGTACACTGTCAAGAAGTAGTTAAAAGCAGCATGGTTGTTTATAAGGAGTGATAGAATGGACAGAGTAGGGCTTTGGGCCAGACAATCTGGGGTGTAAATCTAGAGGCTTCTCCTTAAATAGCTGGGCATTCTTTGGCAACTCCCTTAATCTCTGAATTTTGGCTATTTTACCTGAGGTTGCTTCAAAGATTAAAGTGGTATATATAAAGTGCCCCACACATCATCTGCCTTGTGGCAGGTGCTCAATAAATGTTAGTTTTCGTTTCTCCTTACAAAGACAAGATGCTTGATCTGAGTATGTTCTTAATGTTTCTGATTATTATTGGTTATGTTTTTAATTCTTGATCTAGCCAGCAACCACATGGTTCCTGCCATTAAGAGGAAAAGGTTTACCATTGGGGAGAGGAGGTGCATAGAAATGGGTGTAGAGAAAATGGATGTTTGAAGGGGATCTAATTAGGAAAGTATTTTTCTTGATGGTCCAGAATTTAAAATTATAGAGTCTTATGAGAAGATGGTGATATTCAGGCAAAGAACAGTTGATTATTTCCTCTCTATTTTGGAGAATATTTTTCAGCATCTTATATAAGAACTTAGAAAAAAATTTTTCTATGAACTAGTTTCCCACTATAGGCCATTAATCCCGTTATTACTTCAAAGATTAAACAACTATAGAAATAATAGGATTGTATGTGTATTAATTTATACTACTTCATTCTTCAAAGGATTTGAGGTGGGTTTCAGAAGCATAAAACACTACACAAATTAAATGGTAAAGTTAGGAGTAGAAAATAAGAAATCAGCAACAATTGAAAAGACCTGGTATATGTTGTTAAGACCAGGGGGAAAATAACTAATACATCAGGGCCTATATTGTTGTTATAATGAAATAGCAAATTTGACCCTAAGCTTTCTGATAACCATCATGAAAAGGGAAGCATGGTGGATGTGGGTAAAGAGAACAAAATTGATTGATTAATCAAAGAAGCAAAGTGTTTTCTGTCCCTTAGCTTCTTATAGGAAGCACTGAGTAGCGAATGAATGTTAGCATTTCCCTTACGGTAGATTTAATGATGGATTTCATCAGGCAGTTTGTCTAAATGTCTCTTGAGGAAAGCTGAGGCTATGACTTCGAGACAACTCTGAAAGCAAGTCTATCAGGGGTCAGGATGATCTGATCTGTGTTTACAGATTTTAGGTCTGGCCTAATCTAAGTGTAACATATGGAGAGTGCACTGCACAATTTTCCCGTCTTCTTTAAATATGATTGCGTGCAACAGGGCTTTGGAAAAGAACTGTCCAGGAATTTTAGGACCTGAATTGTAGATATTTTATTGTTGAATAACACTGGGTTCATTTCCTTCAGAAATCAAACTAGCAGATAGTAAGGTTGGCATCCTCTTATGGGAACTGAAAAGCCTAATCAGCACCCACATTTGGCTGTATGACTAGCACACTGCCTTATGGAAGTGGGCTAGGGATTTTATCAGGTTAGAAAATGTTCATTACTGTTAGTGTGAGTTTTAATAAATTAGGGGCAAGAAGCTTTGCATTAGAAGCCTGAACTGTGAATCTAGGTTAGGAGTGAAAAAAAAAATCTCCTAAACTCAACATTGTATGTGCACCACTGTGAATTTCTGAGATGTGAAGGTGAACCCTCAGCAGTTGATATGAGTTTGATGTATCATGATTTTTATTTTTCAAACTCAGAATTTACGTTACTTTTCGTATTTTAGGAGTCGTATATGATATGCAATTCCAGAAATCTCTGTTGTTGCTACAGCCATGTTTAGTCCAGTGATTTCCAGGTGATGTGAATGGTTATAGGTTAGTGGAGATGTTGGTCCCTCAACTCGTCCTCAGCACTCCTGAGTCCCAAGTCCCTGAGCCATTGCCTTGAGCTGTGAACAACCTTTTCTTTTTACTTCAGTGGGCAGTGCAAGTATTATTATTTTCTATATATGCCATGATCTGAAAAATATGCAAAGCAATGCTTTAGTTCACTTTAGATCTGTGTAAATTTAATATCACTTTAAAGATCTTTATTTATAGTCTTGATATTGTTAAAAGAATAATATGGTTATTTGAAGAAGTGATTTCCTCTCAAAACATAAATTCACTTCTCCTTTTACTTTTGTAATTTTTCTGAGGTGAAAACTAGAATTTCAGCTTTTGTTTTTACTCTTGGAATGGATGGTTACAGACAGTAAGGGAGAAGGCTAGAATGACCCATGTAATAATGGATTAGAGTCAGAGATAGAACAAATTCATATTTAGCTTAATATAGATGCTTACATATAGAAAATATTTATAGATATGTGTATATACATAGGTTGATATATACAAATGCATTCCATAGCTTTATCAAACTGAGTGGGCTCAGAAGCATCAATACCCTATAGTAACAAGCACATCTAGCTACCCAGATCTTGGTTTCTTTTCTTTTTTTTTCCTTTTTGTCTTTTTTACTGACTGGTAACGGGATCGCAACCCTCAGTGTCGCGCTCACACTACGCTCAGCCAGTGAGTGGGAACCGGTCTCCACATGGGATCGCAACCCTCGGTGTCGCGCCCGCACCGCGCTCAGCCAGTGAGCGGGAACCGGTCTCCACATGGGATCCGAACCCTCGGCGGGAGCGCCGCCGCACTCCCAAGCGGCGCACTTTCCAGTGCGCCACCGGGCCAGCCCAGATCTTGGTTTCTAATAGCATTCTCCACTAAATGTAACCAGGGCTCCTCAAAGAAAGGGCTGATTGTAAGACTGGGGCAGAAAATATACAAGATGAGCCTAGAGCATCTTATATATCAGAAAGCAAGGAAGTGCTCAAACAAAAACAAAAACAAAACCCAAACAAACAAAAAACACAAAAAAATCCTCCATAATAATGGTGGTGTGTTAAAGGGTCACAGAAGCCAAGTGAAAGAGCTCCCAATGGCCAATAAAATAAAGTATGTGACTATAACACAAAATATAAAAGATATCTGTGAGTCCACACTGATATAAATAAATGGTTGAATAAATAAGTATGGGAGAAAAGGCAAATTTCCCATGCAGAAGAATTACAAATAATTTATGTAGGTAGATACTTCATCCTCAAGGAGGTAGAACATAATTCCCTACTTTTAAGTGTGACGTCCTTCTAAGAGTGCAGTATGAAAAGGAGAAAAGAAGGTCACTTCACAGTTGACAGATATTACCTCAGCCAGGTGATCAAGGTTTACATCAAGAGCAATGAGTCACGTGGATGCTATTTACCCATGATATGATGGGATGAAATAGCACTTTACTTCTGTGGTCTTCCTTCTAAACCACTCATAGTCCCAGACTAATCATGAGAAGGACATCAGACAAATCCCAACTGAGGTACATTCCACAAATCATCTGATAAGTACTCCTCAGTGCTATCAAGGTCATCAAAAACAAACTGTCACAGTCAAGAGGAGCCTAAGGAGACATGATGACTAAGTATAATGTGGTATCCAGGACGGGATACCAGAACAGAAAAAGGACATTAGGTAAAATCTAATGAGATCTGAATAAAGTATGAACTTTAGTTAGTAATAAAGTACCAGTATTGGTTCATTAACTGTGACAAATGTACCATACCAATGTAAGATGATAATTAATAGGAGAAACTGCATGTGGGGTATATATGGGCATTCTCTGTACTTTCTTCACAATTTTTATGTAAATCTGAAACTATTCTAAATTGAAAGTTTGTTTTTAAAAAAGCCTCAAATTTTGATCATGCTGTAGAGATAAAACTTGGGTGTTTTTTTAATCTCAGAATGAGTTTTCCGAGAATTGTAGATGCAATTTAGCCAGGCATTCAGTATTCAGCTAAGCCATACAATATAACCTCAGTATATATCACTACAGTATACCTGTAGTTCTAAGGCAGATCTATGCCACACCAAGTGTCAGAAATGTGGTACACACTGCCAGCATCTGTGAACATGTAGCCAAAAAAAAAGACTTTCTTAACTGCAAGCATCATGAAACGTTATCAGTATGCAGAAATGATGGAGAGGGGCGAAATAGAGAGCTCTTCTATTGTACTTTTATTTGATGTTTTCAAAGAACTATTAATAATATAATGTGAAGAGAAACTTTAATTCCAGAGCAGTGGGATTTATGAGATTTTAAGATTTCAATTTTGCAAAGTAGTTTCTCTCATTTTAAAAGCAAGCTTTAGGGCCGAGCCCGTGGCACACTCAGGAGAGTGTGGCGCTGGGAGCGTGGGAACGCTCTCGCCGTGGGTTTGGATCCTATATAGGGATGGCCAGTGCGCTCACTGGCTGAGCGTGGTGTGGCCAGTCTCAAAAATAAAATAAAATAAAATAAAATAATAAAAGCAAGCTTTATAATGAAAGGTGTTTGAAATTGTTTTTCCTATTTTTAGCTCATTTTTTTGTAAAGCTATTTTACCTCTAGAATAATCTTTTGAGGACCTGGATACTACCCTTAGTATCTTTTTTTTTTATAATTCAATATTTCAAACAAACAGAAAAATCTAGGGAATAACATAACAAATACATGTTCTATATATCCATCACCCAGATCCTAATATTTTCTTATTTTTTTGGAGGCTTGCTGATATGGGGATCCGAACCCCTGACCTTGGTGTTATAACACATACTCCAACCAACTGAGCTAACCAGCAAGCTCATATTTTCTCATTTTTTAAAAGATGTAAACATTACAGACTCAACTGTAGTCCCCTGTGTACCCTTCACTATTCCTAATCCCCTTCATCCATGCCTTCCCAGAGGTAATCACTATCCTGAACTTGCTTTTATTATTCCCTTCATGTTTTATACTATGACTACATATATGTGGATCCATATTCCATTGTATGTTAATACAACATTTCTTAATTCATTCTGCTCTTGGGCATTTAGGTCGTTTCCATTATTTTTTTGCTATTACAGACAATGTTTCAGTGAATGTTCTTTTTTTAAAAAAATTTTCTTTGGGGGCTGGCCGGTTAGCTCAGCTGGTTAGAGTGCAGCCTTGCAACACCAAAGTCAAGGTTCAGTTCCCTGCGCCGGTCAACCACCAAAAATAAATAAACAAATAAATAATTTCTTTTATGTTATGTTTATTTAAGTTTGTCTTTATGCAATTTTTAAATATTTAAAGCTCTTTGAGAACATTCTGTTGGTACATTTTAGTTTCTGGTCAGTGAACATTCTTATTCATGTTTCCTTGTTCACATGTGCACAGTTTCTCCAGAGTACATACCCTATAGCGGAATTGCTAGAATGTGGGGTATGAACATCTTCAGCTTTTCTAGGTGTTGCCAATCACTCTTCACAGAGGTCATTCTAATTTACACTGGTATATGCAAGACAGTTCCTCTTTCCCTATTGCCTCACTAAAACTTGGTATGGATAAACTTCTTAATTTTGCCAAATTAAGATTTATTATTCTTTTAATTTGCATTTTTCTGATTACTAGTGAGCACCTTTGCAAATTTTAATTGGCCACTGGACTTTTTCTTCGGTATATTTCCTCCCAGCTCTTGCCCATTTTTCTGTGGGGTTGTCTTTTTCTTACTGATTCATATGCTATCTTATACATACAAGATGATAATAATTTGTTATATGCACTGCAATGATCTTCTCATTTTGTGGCTGATTCTTTTTACTTTGGTTCTAGTATTTTGTTATATAGAAGTTGTAGATTTTAATGAGGTCAGACTTTATTCATATTTTCCTTCATGGTTTGTGCTTATGTCTTGAAAAAATACGTTTCTATTGTAAGGTCAAGATACTTCTAATTTAAGGCCCTCAATTCCCCACCTCCCTTTTGCCCCCCCCACCACCATATTTAGCTTTTTAAACCTGGAATAAAAAGTTTTCTCCATCTACTGTATTTTTTTTTTAATTTCAATGACTATTTTTTCATGTCCAGGATTTCTACTTAATGTTCTTTTTAATGCACTTGCGTTTGTTTCATTTTTGCTCATTTTTTTCATAATTTCTTATTCTTTTAAAATGAAAATTATTTCTTTGAAGGTGTAAACATACCCATTTTGGAGTGGTAGTCGGAGTGGTGTATAGAATTAATTTCGTCTGGAGTGACTGTACTTGCTAATCGGTGATTTTTGTTGGCCTGCTTTGTTAGCTTCAGGTTTTTGGAATTTGAGTTTAGAAAATCATTCTGAGTGGGATGTATATTTTGTTTGTTTGATTCTCTCCATTCTCACCCTCCCTACCTAATGGTTTGTACTTTCTTTCACCTGGCTCCTTGAGTTCCCAGTTCAGAACCAGGCCTTTTTAACGTTCTTGCTCCACAGTAGCCTGAGAGCCAGTGGGGTCCTTGTTTTTAGGGCCTGGTTATGAGGCTGAGTCTGTATTCTCCTCCTTCCCCTAGAGGCTTGTACATTTCTAAATCTTTAATCCATGTAGAAATCACCATTCCCATCCAGATCCCTCTCGGCTCCAGCCTCCTTTCACAAGTTGTGGGGGAGTTCGAGCTCTGGCCTCAGCTTGGCTCTCTTTTTCTGTCTCTGAGGTAGCTCTCCTAGTCCTCTTTACAATTGCCAGTGCCTGCTTCTAGACCTGGGCCCCAGAAGGCAGGCCCAACCCTGCTCATCCTTTTTTGCAGTTCAGCCATGGACAGGTATTTTTCCTATTTTCTTTTTTGCTATTCTAACTGTATTGTTACTTTGTATTTGGAATAGGGGATGATGCATGGAAGTATGAATTCACTGTGTCATCTTGATTAAGTTCTAGATTTGTCTAATTTCAGCTAGATTGTAAACTTCTCTAGGGAGCTTTATCAATTGCATCAGGCATGGTGCTTCACTGGAGTACCTGGTGGATGTCTTTTGAATGAGGGACTCTTGTGCATGTCTTCTTATTCCTGGTGACAGCTGAAATGTTTGAATCCCACCAAAGTTGCATAACCTTGACAAATTGCTTAACACCTTAATCTCTTTTTCCCATCTTTAAAATGAAGATAATATCTCATAGGATTGCCTGAGGATCTAATGACAATTTTGTGCCAGGTCCTTTCCATGGGTTATGAGGTACTCCAGAAATGTTCTCTCCTATATCTGCCCCTGCCCCACCCTAATCAGTAATTAGTTATTTCCCTGTCAGAGCAAATTATTTTCTGAGATGGTTGTTGGTATAGTGTTCTATAAAATGTTAATTAGGTTAAGATTGTTGATAGTGTCATTCTAACTTTTATATTCTTACTTATTATTGTTTTTTTTTTGATCTGCCTATTTTGTTAAGTACTGAGAGAAGTGTACTAAAATATACAACTATGATTGTGGAGTTTCCTATTTCTCCTTTTAGTTTTTTTTTTTTTTTTTTGGTGACCGGCAACGGATCGCAACCCTCAGTGTCGCGCCCGTACCGGACCAGGACCGGCAACGGGATCGCAACCCTTGGTGCTGCCCCCGCTGAGCGGCCGGTCTGTATGTGGGATCCGAACCCTCGGCGGGAGCGCCGCCACGCTTCCCAAGCGGCGCACTGTAGCAGTGCGCCACCGGGCCGGCCCTTCTCCTTTTAGTTTGGTCAGTTTTTGTTTCATGCATTTGTTTTTTTAAATTTATTTTTTGTTAATATTTCATCTAGGGTCATTTAAAAAAAATCAGCATTATCAAGGTATAATTGGCACATATAATAAAACTTCATGTTTATAGTATACAATTTGATGAGTTTTGACATATGTATACACTAAGGAAACCATTACCACAGTCAAGGTAATGAACTTATTCATCACCCACAAAAGTTTCCTTGTGCCCCTTCATAATCCCTCCTTCTTCCCTGCCAGGTAACTACTGAGATACTTCTGGTCTCTATAGATTAATTTGTATTTTTTAGAATTTTGTATATATGGAATCATACTGTGTGTACTCTTTTTTGATCTGTCATCTTAACCTGAGTATAATTGTTTTGACATTCATTCATGTTGTTCTGTTTATCATTTCACTCCTTATTGCTGGATAGTATTCCATTACATGGATATAACATAATTTGTTTATCCAGTTACTTCTTCTGGACCTTTGGGTTTTTATAGTTTTTTGACTATTAGAAGTAAAGAACTCTAAACCTTCGTACACAAGTTTTTGTCCAGGCATATGCTTTTGTTTCTCTTAGGTAAATACCCAGAAGTCGAATGGCTGGGTTATATGGTAGGTGTATTTTTAACTTTAAAAAAAATTCCTAAACTGCTTTCCAAAGTGACTGTACTATTTTATATTCCCAGCAGCAGTATGAGGGGTCTTCAAAAAGTTCATGGAAAGATTCATCTTACCTTTTAATTCTATCTTTCCATGAATTTTTTGAAGTACCCTTGTATATGAGAGTTCCAGTTGCTCTTCATTCTCACCAACACTTGGTATGATAAGTCCTTTTAATTTCAGACATTCTAATAGGTGTGTGTGTGGTTTTTCATTCTTTTAATTTACATTTTTCTGGTGACTTGTGATACCGACTGCCTTTTCATATGCATATTTTCCATTCATCTATCTTTTTTTTGTGAAGTAACTCTTCAGATCTTTTGCCTATTTCATAATGGAAAGTTGCATTGCTTTTTTTTTTACTGAGTTTTGAGAATTCTGCATAAAATCTGGATACAAGTTCTTTATGAGATATGTCATTTGTAAGTCTTTTCTCCTAGTTTGCAGCTTGTCTTTTTATTCTCTTAAGTGTCTTTCAAAGAGAAGTTCTTAGTTTTGAGGAAGTTTGGTTTATCAGTTTTTTCTTGTATGGATTGTGTTTTTGATGTTGTATCTAAGAAATATTTGCCTAGGTTGGTCAGTTAGCTTACTAGATAGAGCATAGTGCTGATAAGACCAGGGTCAAAGATTCAGATCCCCATACTGGCCAGCCACCAAAAGGAAAAAAAAGAAACAAATCTTTGCCCAAACCAGCGTCATAAACATTTTCTCCAAAAAAAATTTTTTGGCAGTTGGCCGGTGAGGGGATCTAAACCTGTGACTTTGTTGTCATAAGGCAGCACTCTAACCAGCTGAGCTAACTGGCCAGCCTTTCAAAACATTTTTTTCTTTTTTTTTCCCCCCAATATTTTCTTCTAGAAATTTTATAGTTTTTAGTTTCACATTTAAGTTCTATGATCCATTTTGAGGTAATTTTTTAATATGGTGTAAGGTAGGGACCAAATTTTATTGCTTCCTATATTTTTGAAGCTCTGATTTACTAAGTATACATACATTTATAATTGTTAAAGCTTCCTGATGCCTTGACACTTTTATCATTATGAGGTATCCTTTGTTTTGATTAATACTTCTTGTCTTTAAGTCTGTGTTGTTTAATATGAGTATAGCAACTCGAGCCTTTTTAGGACTACTGTTTACATGGTATATCTTTCCATCTTTTTATTTTCAATTTATTTGTGTCTTTGTATTTAAAGTGCATGGTATGGTTTGAATGTGTTCCCCAAAGTTCTTGTGTTGGAAATTTAGTCCTCAATGCAACAGTGTTAAGAGATGGGACCTTTAAAAAGATCATTAGATCATAAGGGCCCTTATGAATAGATTAATATCATAATCATGGGAGTGAATTTATTATTGTGAGAGTGGGTTTACTGTAAAAGTGAGTTTGGCCTACTCTTGCTCTTTCATGCTCTCTTGCCCCTCTGCCTTCCACCATGGGATGACACAGCACAAAGGCCCTTGCCACATGTGGGCCCCTCAATCTTGGACTTCCCAGTCTCCAGAACTATAAGAAAAAACCTCTGTTATTTATGAATTACCCAGTCTCAGGTGTTCTGTTACAGTAGCACAAAATGCAAAATGGACTAAGACAGTACATTTCTTTAAATAGGATATAATTGGTTCTTGCTTTTTTATCCAGTCAAACGATCTTTGCCATTTGATTTGCCATATATATATATATAACCTATATACAGTCTTTAGCCTATTTTTATTTAATATAATAATTGATATGGTCTATTTAGGTCTGACATTTTGCTATTTGTTTTCTATTTGTCTTATCTGTTTTTTATTCTTTTGTTTCTTGTCTTCTGCCTGCCTTTGCATCAATCAAATAATGTTTAGTAATCAATTTAAATTCCTCTATTGGCTTTCTAGCTATATCTCTTTGCATTATTTTTTAGTGCTTTCTCTAGGGATTATAATATGCATCTTTGAGCAATTCCAATATATTTTAAGTTAACACAGAATTGCTTTACGTAAGATATAGGAACCTTGCAATGGTATATTTCCATTTACTTCCATCTTTAGTGCTGTTGTCATACACATACACACACAAAACATCTATATACAGTGTTATAATTTTTCTTTAAACAATAATATAAAATAATTCTTGTAAAGGAAGTGTGTGTGTATGTATTTTGATCTTTCCTTTGAACCCAAATTGCCAGTGAGTGTCATTTCTCTTCAGCCTGAAGAACTTTCTTTAATAATTTCTTGTAGTGTAGATCTCCTAGTGACGAATTCTCTCAGTTTTTATTATCTGAAAGTATCTTTATTTTGCCTTCATTTTTAAAGGCTAGTTTGGCTGGATATAGAATTCTTGGTTGAAAGTTTTTTTTCCTCTTTCAGCACTATGAATGTGACAATTCCAGTGTCTTCTGTCTGCCATTGTTGTTATTATTATTCTTAACAAGTGGCCAACTGTTAATGGTATCATTGTTCTCTCTGGATGTAATATGTTATTTTTCTCTGTCTGCTTTCAGAGTTTTCTCTTTGGCACTCAGCAGTTTGATTATGATGTACTTAGAAATGGTTTTCCTAGTGTTTACCTGAGTGGGGTTCTTTGAACTTCTTGGATCTGTAAGTTAGTTTTTCACAAAATTTATAATTTTTTTTTAGCCATTATTCTTTACTTCTTTTGCTCCTTTCTCTTTTTCATCTCTTTTAAAACATCAGTTACACTTAGGTTGGGACTCTTGATTTTGTTCCACAGGTCTCTAACACTTTGTTCATTTTGTTTAATATTATTCTCTCTGATATTTGGATTGGATAATTTATATCTCTTATCTCTTAATTTATATTTCTTAATTTATATTCTATAATTTATATCTCTTATCTCTTAATTTATATTTCTTAATTTATATTCTATAATTTATATCTCTTAATTTATATTTCTTATCTTTTATCTCCAATCTGCTAAGTTTATTGACTGCATTTTTCAGTTGTTATACTTTTTATGGTTTGAATTTCCATTCTGTTGTTGTTATTGTTGTTTCTGTTTCACTCTGGAGATTCCTTATCTGTTCATTCAATAACATCATTTTTTACCATAAATTCTTTGAAAAGTGTTATCATTTAATTCTTAAAACAAACTTATAATAGAAATTTTGAAATCTTTGTCTGCTAAACTAACAACTGAGCCCATTCAGAGTCAATTTATATTGATTGCCTGTTTCTTTGCATGTCTTGTAGTTTTTGGTTGAAACTTGGACATTGTAGATAATATTTTTAAATAACTCTGATTCTATTGTGGTCTTCCAAGGATTATTGAGTTTTATTTCTAGCAAATAGCTTTCTTGGGCTCAAACTGCACACTTCATTTCTCTGTGGTGTGCAGTAGCTGATAACTCTGTTCAGTTCTTATAATTTCCAGATGCTGCTGTTCTTTAGTCTGGCCCCTTCTCAGACTACACAGAACTTGCATAGTTTTTTGGTCTTTAACAAAGCCCACAGATTTGCAATTATCTGAAGGATTGCATGACCATTTCACTCCAGTGCCAAGAACAGAAGTTGTTTAGCAAATATTTTTAAATATAAGTGAAATATAACTACTGAAATATAACTATATTTAAATATTTTTAAATATAAGTGAAATATAACCACATATAAGTGAAATATAACTACTAAATAATCTTTTAGGGTGGTGATAAAATGGCCATGGAAAGTACAATCTACCCATTCCTTAATTTTTGTGAAGTTGCCAGACAGCTCCATGTTCCAGGAATCATTGAGATTTTGTTAAATACTATTTTGCATTTTAATCTCAGTCTTGCATACTATTATTTCATTTAACTTAAGGCTATTAGACCAATGTTGAGTTATTACAGACTAAAGATATCTTGAAAGAGGCCAATATTAAGTGGAAATACATGTTGGAGCTACCAAAAAGGGCAAAAGAATATTAATCAACCTTTAGCTACAATAAATTTTCCCTTTGGGTGTTTTCAATTGTAAATACCTTGCTCTTGCAATCATTTACATCTGCATAATTACAACACCTTGTTTTACTTAGTATCAGGAAAATCTTCTTAAATATTAAACCTAACCTAACCACTTCCTTGAGTGATTTGCATCCTCTGTACACTGAGAGCTAGGGATTTGTTCTGAGAGTGGAGTAGGAAACAAAAAGGGTCTGCCTGAGGAAATTGGAAAGCTTCCTGATATTCTTCTGAGAAAGATTTTTCTGCATTGCTTCTTGGATGTGCCTCTACAACATCAAACGTACACACATATTCAAATAAGAGTATTCAAAAGCACATTCTAAAGCCTTTCTTACACATTTTTTGGCATCTATATCTCTTAAGATATTTAGAATATTCTATCTGGTGTTCTGATTGGGCCTCTATTTGCATATATGTTATTAGACTGAACATTGTTGGAAGGTAGAGAAATCTCTTAGTTGTTTTTTTATTTTCAACAGCCTAGGATAGTGCCTAGAATAAAATAGGCACTTTTAATAGAAAGAAAGAGAATGTTGTGTTTTCATATCACAGTATACAACTAATTTAAATAGCACCTTTTCCATTGAAAAAGATTTATTTCATCAACATTAGAAAACTGTATGTGGGTGTTTGGTAAAATGACATAGAGGCACTAGGCCTAGTTTGCATTTTTTAAATAAAAATTTTTTCATGTTGGATATAGTGACTATGTATTTCAGTTTCCCAATTGTTAAATGAATTTAATAAAAGTACTACTTTATAGAGTTTTGAGGATTAAATGAAATAATCTTCTGAGCACAACAAATATATTATCAGCATAATAGCTAGCTCTACTGAATCCTTCTTATTAATAATCATAGTCAGACTTGGAAGGGGTAAAAGAGAACAATTGTCCATTTTATTTTTATAGTGTATATAACCCATAAGACCATGGATTCTTTGGGTGCCATGTTAAAACTTTCAAAAACTAGAAATTTTATGAGTTTGCAGTGGCAAGTAATTATTCATTTAAGAATTAATTTCTCCTTGAATTTGATCAGAAGACAGACCTAACTTTATCTATTACTAATTATTATTGTAACAGAATATTCTTTTAGAATTTTAGCTGAGGCACTAAGGTACAATAGTGTGAATTTCGAAAGTGAGATATTTCATGTGGCTTTTCAAAGTAGGTGTTCAAGAACCAGTTAGAGGCTCTAAGCCCATAAGAAGGATACTTATGAGTCAAGAAACAGAATTTTGTGAGGATTCTTGAGAAAATTCTTATGGGGCTTTCCCCTACCCATTAAATGGAGGTACTTTCTCTCTCACATGGTATCTACTGAAAGGGTCTTTCGAGAGACCACTTATAAATTTAAAGAGCTCCCCCCAGTTGGGGGGTACACAGAGGAACTGGGGTCTGACTCCCTGAGAAATCCAACATGGAGAGATGTGTGGCTGGCTAACTGCTTCCACAGCAAGAGCTATACAAGAGGTGGTTGTGGTGGAATTTACTTGCACTCGGTATTTGTCTGTGCAAAGTAAATGTGTCTCCTGCAGATCAGAGGCAGGCCTAATGGAGGAGAAGGGGTGGTATGGAGCTGTTTTGACTCCTGCTCAAGTAGACTGCCTAGAAGAGCAATGTGTCTCGGACAGTGGGTCTTTTGAGTGACAGCCAAAAAGCCAGGAGAAGAATGAATTATCTAAGTCAGTGGAGATATATCCCAGAAGGAACTCAGATGAGGCTCTGAGGAACCCACAAAAGTACATCTGAGATAAAAGAGTCAGCTTCCAGCATCATCAGACAGGTCTTTTGGCAGGACCACACAAGCTGGAATCCCCTTGCCTTCCTTCCTACAGCCTCTCCCTCTTCCATGCTCACCTTGGAAACAACAGACAGCTAGGGTAGGGGAGAGGAGGTCATGGAAGAGAAGAGAAGAGAAACAGCTGATCTCAATCCCTTCCCAGCTTCCCTGGGGCTGGGGAAAAGATTTGATGGCCAAGTGGATATAGGCTTGTTACCTAAAGTGATGATAGGGCTTTCTGTTGTTTGACATTGACCAAAAGAATCATGTGGGCCTGCTGAAGTCATGTAGTGGCAGGGAAAAACTTTTCCCCACTGAATATATTTTAAGAGGTTAGTGAAGACAAGAAGTTGTATTTGATTATATCCCACTGTTAGTGCTTGTTCAGTAGACATAAAAATATGTAAGTTTTCATATTTAGTGTAGCAGATCAAAATTCACAGTAATGCACAAAGACTTGTGTAAGGATTTTTTTTTTCCTTGAGAGTACCTTGATTCATATGAGCATTAAATGCTATATAAGTACATGTTCTTAGATTTCTTGATATGGTCTACTATTTAGTGTTGACACCTTACTTAACTGTAACAGTGTCTTTATCTAAAAATAGATGTTAGGAAGCTTTTCATTTTGTCTGCCTAGTTATAATATTAGATTGTTTCTTAAACATGATAGATGACTAAACTTATTCAAATGGAATTAAATTATTACAAATTAGTAAAAAAAATTTTTAAATGTCTTCTCTTCCAGTGAGATTAGAGAAATTTTAATATAAGAGAGTAGACTAAAAAATTCATAGCTCTCCTCAGGCACACCTATACTGGTTGGCTGTGCATGTCTGGGGTTGGGTTGTTCTAACTTATCTGGCCAATCAGCTTCTCTTTACTGTCCACTTCTGAATCCTGTCACCAATATCTAAGTCAAGATGGCACTGTGTACAGTCTCTTCGTTATGTTTTATTTTAAGATCGCAGTCTTTTTTTCTGGTAAGGGAATAAATAGAAATATAGAAATAGAAATATAGTTAACTAAAATACACATAAATTAAAAAATAATTTAAAATATAAGAAGGCAAAGAATTAACTGAAATTATTAGTATGGTAAAGCTTCATTTGTACCCAATTATTAAGAAATGATCATTTGTATATGGGTTCGGCTTACTTCCTTTGCTAAGAAAATAGAGTAGTATACTAGGAGACTTTCAGAGCTGGATGGAGCTCTAGAGATCACCTACTTCATTTTATAATGCAGACAATTTGTTATTGTTGTTAAAACTCTAAATTATTAAGTGCTTATATGTCAGATACTGGGATTTAGATATACTTTCTCTAATCCTTAATAATTCTTGAAAGGTATATATTTGATCTATTTTCAAGATAAAAAATCAGATTCAGAGGGGAAGTGACTTGCTCAAGGACATATTGTAGTTTTAGAGCTGGGCATTTGACTCAGGTCTGTTTGTTCTACAGCCGATGTTCACTTAGGCCCCATTGGTTTATTATACTTTTTTAGAAGAAGACTTGATATTCTATGAGATCATTCATTTCTTTGGCACAAAATATAGTTATTTATACTCACTATTTATTGCTCTGTCTTTGGTTTTCTGTTGTTTGGGTTTTTATAGAATCAGAACGGGAAGTTATAACTTCTGATTCTTAATTTTTTTTTTTTAATTGTGAAAGGTAACATACTTAAGGACTCCACCCCTACCCCCTTCTGTCTCTCAATCCTCTGTCTCTCTCCAAAGCACAGGATGAAGTTGTTTCCTTATCTGCCTAAAGTCCAGACCCACCAAAGAAGAAGACAATTACCTCTGGTCCTTTCCCTGAGTTTTCATTAACTTAACTCATATCACAGGAAGAAAGACTGGAGTCTGTCAGCATTCCTGGACAGACTTTTGTCATTGACCATTGTCTTCTATTTTGGTCCCATTCAGTATTTTGAAGAGAATCATTTACCAGTCATTGCTCTGTGGGCCAAACAGACTTTGTCCCAGGCCATTGAATGTTCTCCAGGCCCATGAAGTCCCCCTAAAAATCATTTACGCCTACACCCCTCATCTCCCCTTTCTCCATGTAAATTGGTATATAAGCTTTGTACCCCAATCGGATTATTGAGATTTGGGGGAAATAATTCTCTGTGATTCCCCCATGCATTGCTGCCTCCCAGCATGTTAAAATAATAAAATTTGTTATGCATTTTCTTCATATTAATCTCAATTTGTTAAGTGATTTTGATTCATGAACCTTCAGGGGTGAAGAATAAGTTTACCCTTGGCCCCTACAATAGTTTTATACATAATTATAAAGTGAATACCTAGTAACCATTATCCAGGTCAACAAATAGTCTACTAGTATATGAACCAATATCCTCAGCAAAAGAAGTAAGCCCAGTCCCTATGCAAGTGATCACTTCTTAATTACTGGGTTCAAATGGTTATAATCTTCTTCCTCTCCCCGAGAGGTAACTGCTATCCTGATTTCAGTGGTCATCATTTCTTTGCAGTTTGCCCACCTAGGTATACATTCCTAAACATATCTCTTTAATTTTTTAAAAACGGATTTCTTTCCATAGATTAGAAGTTGTTTAAAATCATAGACAGATATCAAAGTAGAGATTGGTAGTGCTAGGGTCATAGGGGAATGTTTAATTTACTTAAAAGTACAAACTTTTAAAGAATTTGATTAAATGCATGCAATTGCTATGCTATTTACAATTAGCATTAGCCAGTGCTTTGAGCTGTGATCCATATTTGTCACCAATTTATTCTAGGTTCCCCACTACTTACCAATCTGGGTAATAGCTTTTCTGCATTAATATTTTTCTAAGTGTGTATTATATTCATTGGAATAAGTACAAATATCATGTCATAATGTTCCCCCCTCCTTTTCTTCCCCCTGTTTTACAGCATGGGTGAGTTCTCTCTCCATGGGGATGATTTTTTTTTGCTGCCCAATAGTCAGTGTCTTCACAGACATATTTGGTTGTCGGAAAACAGCTGTCATGGGTGCTGCTGTTGGATTCATTGGACTCATGTCCAGTTCTTTTGTAAGGTAAGGACTTGGTTTCTTCATGTTGCTTTTCAGGAACTATTAGATAAATTAAAGTTTTCCTTTTAGAACCTTGGCTGTTTACAAGAAAAGATCCCCCTTTTCATTACTTAAAACTTTAAGCGGTACGACTTATAAATTGAACTGTTTTCCATAGCAGCAAATCAGAGCTTGAGAATTTGAATGCTTTTGCTTGCAGTACCTAAGAGTTAGACATCAATCAGGATATATGTTCCCTAGAGCCAAGAAAAATGTTTCTCCTTTTGTTTTTCTTCTAGTCACATAAAAATCCTAAAGGAACTCAAGTTGTAACAGTGAGTTATCTAAAGCAATGGCCTTAGCTTAAGGTTAGCTCAGCCTGAGCCCCAAGGGGTGCAGTAAGTGGTGTTTTAAAGTGGCTGTTCAGAGGCTTAATATGAAATATTTTTTTTAATGGGATCAGGACTTTGCCTTTTATTCCAACCCAAGTAGAGAATTCCTGTCTGTGCTTTAAAAATAAAAAAACATGCTAAAAATTTTAAATATCATGGCAAAATGAAGTGATCAAATGCATCTTAAAAAAAAAAATGGGCTGTTCAGAGGCTTAATATGAAATATTTTTTTTAATGGGATCAGGACTTTGCCTTTTATTTCAACCCAAGTAGAGAATTCCTGTCTGTGCTTTAAAAATAAAACATGCTAAAAATTTTAAATATCATGGCAAAATGAAGTGATCAAATGCATCTTAAAAAAAAAAATGTAATGTCATTGCACTTTCCCTGTGTCTATTAGAAGAAAAGATGTAGTGCAATGAAGAGGGATTAAATGCAAGGAGCTGCTGGGCACGTTACTATATGAAACACCTCTCCTTTCAGCTCTAGTCCTCCTAGTTAAGTCCCCTTGCATTGTTAGAATAGTCCTCAGAGAAACATTGGTTTAATATATAGCTCTGGGTAACAGGAGGTGATTAACAAGAAAACCTCTTAAGATCACTTCCATCTTCTGACTCTGCTTTAATTGTTTATCTTCATTTCCTGCCTATTTCCCTTCCCTAGCTAACTTCATTTTGCTTTAGTTGAAAAGCATTATTGTGGTCATTAGGGAATCTGAATTTTTATTTTTAAATATTCAGGATGTAGTCAACCAAATTCTTGGTTGATTTTACCCCCTACCACACACACCCCTTCCTTAATTCTAAAGTGAGCCTCTTTCTTTCATACTTTCTTTTATATAATTTAGAAATTTTATTTGGATTTTAACTAATTCTATTTATTTCTTGGTAGAAAATAGACATTTCATCTTTAGAGTGCCTTTTATGATTTTTTTCTTCTAAAGTTTTTTAAAGAAAAAAAGAGCTTTATTTGGAATAAAATTATGTTTAGGTAATTCTGTGAGATCATTTATTTTTACTTCTTTTTAGCAGCAATATAACATTGTGTTATTAATGCCTCATCAGATATCTTTGATCTGAAAGCCTCAAGGTACCCATTGTCAATACTGTGGCCCTACCACTTGCTGGATGTATTAACACTCTGGCTTTGGTGGAGAGAGGATGGAGAGGTAGAAAACCTATGTAACCTATTATAGTACCTAGTTTGGTAGACAAAACACACAAACAAACATATAGCAACGAATGTTTTTCAGACTTTTTTGACCACTGAGAAATAGAAATTACAAAGTATATTTTACACCTTCTCTCTCTCCCCTTCCCTCTCCTCCCAAATGAAACAAAATTTCTTAAAACCAGATTTACCTTACTATATGTAATGTTCTCAAATTTTCTATTCAATTCCATTATTTAACCTGCTGGTCAAAGGCTACCAAAATTTTAAACCAATATATGAGGGCAAGGGGAGATGTGATATAATTCTAAGTGTCAAATGGTGGATCTACTTTTCCTCTAGTTCCAGTTTTGCCTTCTTAGGAAAGCCTTCTCCAGCACCTCAGGTCCCATCAGTGTCCCTTTTCTTTTTTTTTTTTAATTTTTTTATTTTTATTTATTTGTCCTTTTTTGAGACTGGCCGCACTGCGCTCAGCCAGTGAGCGCTGTGAGCATACCGGTCATCCCTATATAGGATCCGAACCCATGGCGGGAGCGCTGCTGTGCTCCCAGCGCCGCACTCTCCCTAGTGCGCCACAGGCTCGGCCCTCAGTGTCCCTTTTCTTTTTTTTTTTTAATTTTTTTATTTTTATTTATTTGTCCTTTTTTGAGACTGGCCGCACTGCGCTCAGCCAGTGAGCGCTGTGAGCATACCGGTCATCCCTA
>NW_007730289.1:42932-88832 GCF_000696425.1 Galeopterus variegatus | reverse complement strand
GGATCCGAACCCTCAGCGGGAGCGCCACCGCGCTTCCCAAGCAGCGCACTGTAGCAGTGCGCCACCGGGCCGGCCCCGTCAACACTATTTTTAATAAGCACTTTGAAGAAAGCAGAAAATTGTGTAATAGATTTTAGGTTTTTCTTTTAAATTGTTAAATAAAAACAAATTAGTGCTTTAAGAAGTAAGTTGCAATTATTTGGAAAACTACGTATGTGGAAAAACTGATACAGAAGGAATGAAATATTATTTTATATTTTGTTCTGTATTATATTCTTATTATTTGGGATAGATGTCTTGTTTCACCAAACAGAGTATGAGTAGCTTGAAGGCAGAATCACATTTTAAATATTTTCTTTCACCAAGTATCTGGTTCATAGTAGCTGCTTAATATGTTTGTTTGATTTTCACCAAACAGAGTATGAGTAGCTTGAAGGCAGAATCACATTTTAAATATTTTCTTTCACTAAGTATCTGGTTCATAGTAGCTGCTTAATATGTTTGTTTGATAAACAGTGGAGATTCATTCAGTAAAGGACGATCAGAGTGAGGTGAGGTTAATCTGGGAATGTCTAGAAATAACTCTTGAGCCTGCTTTGAATATGGTGCTAGCTGTGGATTAATAAAAGGGAAGGACATCTCAGACAGGACTGCAAATGTGCCTTACTTTTATCAGGTTCTAGAGTTCCTTGCTATTACCACAACATGTTGCTAGACTAGCATTACTGTCTAAAATTTAATTATTAACCAAGTTTATATATCTTAGTTTCTAATAAATTATTTGCCTTTACTACTGATGAATAACCTTTTCATAAAACTTTAACTAGTTTTCTTTTACTCCTTATCATAATTGTTTCAAAGAATGTAATTATATGATCCTTTACCTTCCTAAGAGATGTGCAGTTGTTTGGTTAAACTATAAAATTCTTCCTTTATTATTCTTTTGAGACATACATGGCGTTAAAACTTACAAGCTGGGATCACACATGAACACATTTAATTTAGTCTTTCTGCAATCAGAATATGATTTCTTGTTATCTTGCACAATACTGTGATCAGTGCAATACAGGGCGAAGGTTGGTCTACATACAGCCCTGAGGCCAATAAAAATGAGACATAACTGCTTCATTATGCAAATGTTGTTGGTAACCTTGGGAAGAAAATATCAAATGCAGCCTTTTCCTTTACTAGATTGCTTGGTAAGTACCTGGGAACACTCCATGAAATAATGAGTTTTCAGAGTTAAATTCTAATTTTTAAAAATCTTATCAAGACTATGTTTTTTGTTTGTTAGTTTAATCACTGTTGATTTTACTGAGGCCCTTCCTGGCACCAACCTTTATTTCTGAGCTGTGGAGAGAGCACAGTTCTTACCCAGTTCTGTGTGGTTCACCTGAAATTCATGGAAAGACAAGGAGGAACAAAATCACTGATGACATTAACGGTCATTTTCCATACATACAGATCAAAATATTTTAGTGCAACATTCTTGATTCATTAAGCTGTTCTCCTCTGTTTTTGGTTAATTTTTCTTTTCGGAAAATACATTGATTAACTAAAACCCACTTTTACTATAAGGTTTTATTCTACCAAGCACAAGATAAAAATAATGAAAGCTACTTTCCATCTTTTTCATCTTTATACAGTTCCATCGAGCCTCTGTACCTTACCTATGGAATCATATTTGCCTGCGGCTGCTCCTTTGCATACCAGCCTTCATTGGTCATTTTGGGACACTATTTCAAGAAGCGCCTTGGACTGGTGAATGGCATTGTCACCGCTGGCAGCAGTGTCTTCACGATTTTGCTGCCTTTGCTTTTAAGGGTTCTGATTGACAGTGTTGGCCTCTTTTACACACTGAGGGTCCTCTGCATCTTCATGTTTGTTCTCTTTCTGGCTGGCTTTACTTACCGACCTCTTGCTTCCAGTGCCAAAGATAAAGAGAGTGGAAGTAGCAGATTCTCCCTCTTTTCCAGGAGAAAGTTCAGTCCTCCAAAAAAAATTTTCAATTTTGCCATCTTCAAGGTGACAGCTTATGCAGTGTGGGCAGTTGGAATACCACTTGCACTTTTTGGATACTTTGTGCCTTACGTACACTTGGTAAGTATGCTTCTTCCACTTTGCGGGTAATGGATGTTATTATTTCATACAGGAAGACTTCTTAGAAGAGCAAGAGAGATTGGGTTGAAGTTGGCCTCAAACATCCTGGTTGTAATTCGGGGACTCTTGAAATTAAAGGTCTCTCAAGACAAGGTCAACACATCCATCAGACCATTAAACAGAGAATCTGTTTTATGGTGTGCTTTGGTATTTTAAAAATCCCCAAACTCAAACAAAAAGGAAGGCTAAAATCTTGGAACAAATTACATCAATATAAAACATTTGGTAGGTCATGTTTTCTTCAGGTGGCTTACTAATTTTAATCAGAGACAAAGCTGGTGCAATTATTTTGCCAACATCAGTATTTCTCAATAGAAAGGTGCAGAAATTAGATAATTAGCAAAAAAAGTCAGTGGTTTTGAGACAAAGAAGCATTATATCTACTTGTGGGACACTTCTGGGAAAATTAGATTTCTCTTCAGAGGAGTATTTGAGAAATTAAACAAGTTCTAAATGAGGGAAGAGAGCTAGGATTTCATAGGAAATTAGGATTTTAAGTGGTCAAGAGGTTTATATTGTTTTTTTCAAAGGCAAAATTTAGCGTCTTTATACAGAAACAAGAATAAGCGGTGTCTAAAGTATTTGCCCTTGGCAAAATTTGCTCAAAAGTGCTCATTATGTTTCTTTCTTTTTTCTTACTGTTGTGGCTGAAAATGCATTTACAGTTCAACGTAGATGATAAATGATTTTAAAAAATGACACTGGCGTTAATTTTTCTCTGGTGTGTGAACTACGTGTGTGAACCTGGATCTTTTCCAGTGTACAATCTACTTTTGCACATTTGTGCAATTTTTCTTTAGTTAAGAGTTTTGGTAAAAGTTGGTAAGAGCAGTTCAAAGAATTGCTGGGCTCTAGAGGTCAGCTAGTAACTACGTCATCAACCCTTTGTGAGCTCCTGTGCTTAGTTCAGAAAGAATGAGGCCAAGGAAACCGAGAGGGATGGCAGGCCTGTCCTGGAGCTACGGATAATTTCATTTCTCTGTTCTCCTGTTCTCTTCTTGCCAGAGAGTTTTACGGCTCCTCCTTGTTCAATTTTTCTTCACTTAGTTTCCAGAAGCATAACACTCTCTTGGTTTTCCTCCCACCTTTCCATCACTCCTTCTCAGTTTCTTTGCTGGCTCCTTTTTCCCCCAACCCCTGAATATCAGCATGTCCCAGGGCTTGCTCCTTGATTTTTTTCTTAAGTATCCCACTGTTGGTTTCATCCAGTCTCCTAAGTTCAAACATCATATACAGGCCAGTGACTCCAAATTTATATTTCTAGCCCCGACCTCTTTCCTGAATCCTCCACCAGAGTTGTATATCCAGCTGTTTACTTAATATCTCCACTTGGATGACCACTAGGTGTTTCAGACTTAATATGTCCAACCCTGAAGTCTGATCTTACCCCCAAAACTTTCTCTGCCCCCGGCCATCCTCATCTCAGGAGATGGCAATTCCATCCTTCCAGCTGAGCAGGCCCAAAACCTCAGAGTAATCCTTTGTTCTTCTTTCCTGCACACCACACTCCTGATCCAGTCAGGAAATCCTGGTGGCTCTCCTTTCGAAATATATCTAGTATCTGACCACCTCTCACCCATCCTCCCTACTAAAACCTTAGGCCTGAGCCTGGATCACCGCGATAGCCTCCTAACTAATTTCCCTGCTTCCTTCTCTGTTCCCTTCCTTCTGTTCTCTATGCAAAAGCCAAAGGCATTCTTTCTTTCTTTCTTTTTTTTTTTTTGTGACCGGTAAGGGGATCGCAACCTTTAGCACAGTGTTGTTTGCACCACGCTCAGCCAGTGAGCGCAATGGCCATCCCTATATAGGATCCGAACCCAGTGCCTCAGCGCTACCAGTGCCGCACTCTCCTGAGTGAGCCACGGGGCTGGCCCCAAAGGCATTCTTACTAAACATAAGTCACTGTGCTCAAAATCCTTCATGGTTCCCCATTTCTCTAAGAGTAAAAACTAATGTCCTTACACTGGCCTACAAGGTCCTCCATGATGTGGACCCTCCTACCTCTCTGATCTCCTCTCCTATCCCTGTTCCCCTTGCCCAGTCTGCTCCTGCCATTCACCTTTTAATGAAGCTTACCCTGACCAGCTGGCTAAAATTCCTTCTTCCCCTCCCCCCACAGCATTCCCAGACACCCTCGCACAACTTTTTCTTTTTTCATAGCACCGAATATCTTCTAACATATAATGTACTTATTTATTATGATCATTGCTTATGATCTGTATACATACCTCTGCTAGAATGTAAACCCCCAAAAGGTAAGGATCTTTCTCTTTTGTTCAATGATAGATCCCAAGCATCTAGCACAGTGCCTGGCACACAGGGAGTGCTCAAATACTTGTTGAATGACTAACTATATTAAGGATAAGGCTAAAGTGACAGTATATAAGCAATATTAAGTTTCTCACCATTTTAATCTTTAAAATTCTTTACTTTGATGCCACAATGATTCTTCACATTTTGTACTCATAGGACATGATGATATTCATATCCATTCAACAAATAAGCTCAAACTCAGCAAATCTCAGGATAATTGAGTAATCACTAATGCTGTCTGTTAATGGAAGATGTGTTTTGCTTTGACCCATAGCTTTATATGCCTATGCTTTAAATGCCTTTGCTGAAGTTTTAAAATAAATAGAAGAAATTTCTGTGTCTCTGAACTATTTGTGTCTTCAATACCAACTGAAAATCTCAAAGAGCCTGGAGTGGTTTGTGCAAGAATAGGATGCAGGCTGTGGAGCCATAGCCTGGCCACAAGTCTACACAGCTTTGGTTGAGCACTGAACGCAAGGCCACATCAGTTAGATGACTGATAAATGCCTAACAGTGACAATGATAATATAACTCTTCTCACTGGCATGAAATGCTCCATCCTTAATACGAAGATGATGATTTAGTTTCAATTGCTTTCATGTCTTTCCACTACTACTCACCTTGAAAATCAGCTGCTTAGTACACGTGTTCTTTGACTCTAGAATGAATCATGGGGTCAAATTTTAGTTTTTAAGTTTTAGACTCACATAGTTCTTTATCAAAAAAATGACAGCCAGCTGCCAGGAAAAAAAAAAAAAAAGAAAACTTACTCATGTGTTGAAATCTGTAATATATGTATTAGCTTGTTTTAAAAAAAATCCATGATAAGGTATAAGAGGTAATTGTTCTAAACAACAACAACAACAATAAAAAGCCCCCAACTTTATTCTGGTAGAAAAATCTCATTTACCTGATGCTATGATGAAAGTCAAATCATTTGCCTGCTGTCAGGGCAATTAAGTGCACTTCAAGTCCACTTGCAATTGGGAATCATTACTTTTAAACTAGAAATGAAATTTTGAGGCAAACGAGTCAATAAATGGGGCAAGTAGTACCTCAAGAAATATTTTCTAGCTTTTAATAATGCCGAACGCTGCCATGGGTCAATACTGGAATGTACCTGTTAGACCTCACTAGCCAGAGCACCTCAGTTCACTCCATGGTCAAGCAGGGACACTGCTCCAAGCCAGTCAGGGCACTGAGCCATGCAAATAGAAACAGTATATAAGCTTTCATCTATCTGTGGCTTCCTCAGAGGGAGATTTAGATAACATTTGCCAAGAATTGATCAGGTGTCAAGCACTTTTACAAAATCTCACATAGCTGTCACAAGGATTAGTGTAATAAGTATAATAAATAATACATACTTAGAGCCAAGGAAATGATTCTGTGAAGCTATGCTGATTCAAGTTGGGATTTGAACATAGGTCTTAGACACATGGTCTAAGTCCCACATTGTTTTTATGAAGTAGTTTGTTGTTCTTTCATGAGGTCACCTCAGAGATGAGGGTGCTGCTGTTTTCAGCTGTACTGGGCCTACACCATACTTTTCTTTGCCTTGCAAATTTCCGTTCTGTTTTCTCAAACCTAAGGACAGAAGCAGTTTTGAACTGCCCCAGCACTCAGAGATGCTTTACAACCAGGCAAGGACTCTGGAGGAAACCAGCTTTTGTTCTGATATAATGGGAATGAGAAGATATCACATAACCTTATTTCCAGCCTGTACATCTCCTCTTTTGGTCTGTAGTATATTGTGAATATGAAAAAACTGAGGCCATGCAAAGTTATTTTTCACAACCTGCAACAAGTAGAACATGGGCCATATGTAGCTTTATGTTCAATTTTGTTTTCTACAATAAACATTAAGCATAGCAGAAGAACAAAAATAAACATGTGTACAGGTTGAATATCCCTTATCCAAAAGTGCTTGGACCAGAAGTGTTTCAGATTTCAGATGTTTTTGGGTTTTGGAATATTTGTACTAAACAGCTAAGAATCCCAAATCAGAAAGTCTGAAATCCAAATTGCTCCAGTGAGCATTTCCTTTGAACGTCATGTCAGCTCAAAAAGTTTTGGTTTTTAGAGCATTTCAGATTTTGGATTTTTGGATTTGGGCTGTTCAACTTGTACAAATTTATAGCAAGACATCCTATATTTGATTAACATAAATAATATAGGAAAACAGAAAAAACTAAACTGCTTGAAATTTAGAGTCACATATAAACTCTCTGAGGCCACTGATGGATCATTAGTCTCCTAAGAGGGCTCTAAAGAGTTAGTGTGTGTTGGAACCCTTCCATTCTGTTAATGTGCAAATTTAACCAGGTTTTTTGTTTTGTTTTTAAGTACCTCAGGTTTTATTTGATAAAATATAGTATACTTCAAATCTCAAATTTCAACTGTAATATAGATATTTGCTTATCCCTCAAATCCTTGGATTTGTATCAAATTAAAGTTTGTTCAAGTTTGAGGAACCTAAATTAGCTGATGAAGTAAAGTCCTTTCATGATTTTTATATAAACTAGAAAATAAATTGCTACGATATAGGATGAGTAGAAATAGAAATCTTAATTTGAAGAATCTTTGTGAGGCTATACTTGGACACTGGCTTTTGCCCAACATTTATCAGGTGTTTCTGCTGTTGTGGGGAGCAGGGGTGGAGGCAGTGGTCTGATCCTTTGAGAGTACATTTCTCCTAGTTTAACCTTATCTCCAAGTTCTGGGGCATCTTTTTAGAGAAGCCCTTGCAGTCACTAACTCTGAGGATTCCAGAGCATAATGGGAAACTGACCTTCTTATGTATTCATATGGTTGGGAAGAGTCTTCAGCACTCCATCATCTTTTTAGAGAAGCCCTTGCAGTCACTAACTCTGAGGATTCCAGAGCATAATGGGAAACAGACCTTCTTATGTATTCATATGGTTGGGAAGAGTCTTCAGCACTCCAAAAAAGATGGAAGCACATCCCTTCCATGCCCATGTTGCCGTCCATTTCCCCCTGTGCTTTCCCCTGTCTCTGCCCCATTATATCTCTCTGGCTCTTTTTCCCCCCCTCTACCCATTGGCAGATCACTTGTAATCAGGAAGTTTACATTACCTCATAACAAATTCGAAAAAGGCTCATTTAAAGGGCAATGCTTACCAATTAGGAGGTACAAAATTGCAAACATGAACAGTTACGCAATCCAGCCATCTATGTTTGTCCAGTTGAACTACTTCTTTCTTGAAGTAGAATGGCAAGAACGACTGCAGCATCCAGGCTTCGGAGCACAGTTTAGGATTCTGCATGCCCAGTCCTCAATGCTGTGCAAGGGTTTGCCTTAAACCACGAGTTTCTTTTAAACAAATGTAGCATTTATTGATTTTTCCACATTTCTTCTTTGATTGCCCTCATTTTTATTAACATTTTAGTTTACAAGAAGCCTCCACAACATTATCTCTTATTGGAGTCTCAGGACCACCATGTGAGATGGGCAGCATTAGTGCTTCCATTTAGCAGGAAAGGAACCAGACTTGGGATGGTGAGACAACTTGCTCAAGGTTACAAGAGTGGTACATGATGCACCCAGGGCTTGAGCCTGGGTCTTCTTAAAAGTGTGGCATTTAAATAAAATGTTTAAGTGCCTGCCAAAAAAGTATTAACAGTAACTTAGAAGCTGAAAGGGATTGTACAGGTCATTTAATTGCACTCCTGTTTTTTGTTTGTTTGTTTTTTTAAAGACAAGTAAAGGAACTAAGGTGCAGAAAGGTTAAGTTGCTGGCCAAAAGTCACATAATTATAGGGCTGGCTGGTTAGCTCAGTTGGTTAGATCCTGGTGCTGATAACACCAAGGTCCAGAGTTTGATCCCTGCACCGGCTAGCTACCAAAAAAAAAGAAGTCATATAGTTATAAAAGTGGCAAAACAAGGTATAACATCCAAGAATACTGGTGCTGATAACACCAAGGTCCAGAGTTTGATCCCTGCACCGGCTAGCTACCAAAAAAAAAAGAAGTCATATAGTTATAAAAGTGGCAAAACAAGGTATAACATCCAAGAATACCCATGAAAAATAAATGGAAGCTTATTATAGCCTAAACTGTAAAGTGTTCATTGTCGAAACAGAATTATTTGAGGAATAGAGTTATTTTTCCTGTTAACTGTGGTCAACTCATAGGATTCATTTCCCAATCAGGAGGTTGCTTTGCCATTTTGACACAGTCCAGTTCTTCAGATTGCCAACAGCATTTGCACTGGCTTTTGTTGTCTTTCTTTGATGGATATATTTGGAGCTCAGGGTCGAGGTTGTTGTGTGGCAGATTTTCTCTGAGAATGCAAGGCTAACAGTAGTATCCTTATAAACTAAAGGTCACTGTACACTGGGCCATGAGTGGACTGTTGAAGCTTACCTCTCCTGTTGGTTGTGTTTATCTGTGTTCACTATAAGGTTCTGACAGGAGCAAAGGCTTAGGGCCCATTAGTTGTCCCCAGCTTTGTGGATGATGGTTGCAGAGTTTTGAAAACTTTTAAAAATTGATTTAAAGTGAGGTTGTATAACTGAAAAGTTACCCTATCTCAGTCCTCTTAGCATTGCAACCAGATTAAAAGAGTTGGACTAAAAATTTTAATTTTATTTTTGGCCTGGAGGCTTAAATACTAGAGGTTAAAGGTTTCATTTACTTTCTCTTTCTTTTCTTTCTTTTTACTCTTGGTTTTAGTTTATTATTCTAATTACCATTATGTTGATTGTTACTTTCACGTTTATTAGCTATGTAGAATGTTTTGGTACTTTGCAGAATAAAAAGTAATCACATTGCCTTTTCATCAAGATTTTCAAATTTAAGTAATTTTTACTTCTCTATTTTTCATTCAAAAGTGGGCTCATAAAATTTCTTTGACACAAGGGTATTTATTTGTACAGGCTATCAAAATATCAAAACTTACCTATTGAAATTCACCATGTGCTGATTATGTACATTCCCATAACCCCTACATATATTTCTTGTATTTTTTGTCATTACGTAGTCTGGAAATTCCTTCCTTCCTTCCTTCCCTTCTTTCTTTCTACCTTCATTTCATTCCATTTCATTTACTTCCTTTCCCTACTCTTCCCTTCCCTTCCCAAAGAACTTGCAGAAAGGATATGAAGGTATTTACTCACACATACATTTTCTGCTTCAACTCTCACAGTAACCTTTTATGAGGAAAGCAGTGCTAATGCTGGTTCTCCCTCTAATAGATAAGAACCCTGAGGCTCAGAGAGGTTTTACTTTGCTCAAGGCTGCACATTTGGTGGCAGGAGTGCCATTAGAATAGATTTAGAATGGTTATTCCATTCAATCGCTGTTTTTGTTCTTGTGGGGGGGGGATTTCCTCTAATTACACCTCAGTTAAACAGATTCAAGCATTCATTCATCTGAGTCCCTGTTGTGTGCCAAGAGCATTCTAAGTGTGGGGATACAGTGATGAGAACAGCTGCTTTCTCTCACAGAGCTCAAAAACAAGTAAGCACATACGTAACGTAGTTTTCAAATAGTGATATTTTCTTTGAAGAAAACAAAATGAGATGGAAGGTGATTGTGGGAGGCAACTTTAGTTTGGGTGGTCCAGGACAACCCTGTCGAGGAGGTGATAGTAAGCACAGTCTATGGGAGAAGGGCAGTACTACATACTTGGACAGTTTCCTGTTGCCCTCCTATCTCTATCTTTAAAGACAGGCAACAGTTGAATTTTTTTTTTATCCAACTTATTTTGAAAATTATTCCTAGAATGAAGGCCCCATGCCTCTCAAAGATTTAAAATTTGTGGAGGAGAAAGAAATCCACAAACATTTTAAAATATCTAATTTTAACTTAAATGGAAAAGGAGCAGTAGTGTATTTTTGTTAGGCCCTAATACTATATAATGTATTCAATGTATACATTTTGCCAGGGAAAGACTGGCAAAAACTGTGCATTTATCTACAAAATACATTGGGGAGTTTCGTGTGGGAAGTTTCCTAACACCTCAGGAAGTGCTAAACAAGAAACAGGCGAGGTAGACTGGACACTGTACAAGGGTGTCCTCTTTATTGCTCTAGCTACAGCAACTAGCATGTGCCTGGCAGTCACTACGTATTTTTTGACTGATTTCAGGTTGAGCTTATAGGCTGATTGAGTTGCTGAAGTACAAGGTCTGCTAATTTCTCTACTCACAACTACTTTACATTCTAATAGCACTTAATAGTCAAGTTTTTTTTCTTTCCTCTTCAATATATAATCCCTGGAGGTGAGAACAGTTTTATCTTCATCTTACAGGGAAAGGAGTTAGTTGGTTAAGACATTCTTACATCACAGACACATATAGTTAGTGACAGGATGGGGTTTAAAGCTTAAATAATAGAAATAAAAGTGGTTTTACAATTATCTAGACTAGTTTCAATGTGGAGTAACTTAAAGATATGGAAATAGATGGCAAAAGGTACACTGTCCTGGTGAGGTGAAATAATGCCCCTATTCCTTGCCCCTTCTCCCAGCTGCTTCCAGAAGAATGGAGTGCTTGAGGGTGACCGTAGCCTAGTAAGCAGGCTAACAGATACTCGTGCTCTTCTTGGCCCACATCCCTTTTGACCCATGCATGCATCTGTGGAATTTAAAATGTTGTCATACACAAAGTTTCTTCAAAAAGTTCACAGAAAATGCACATTATGAAAAAAACTGATGGATTGTGAAATTTTTTTGCACCAAAATGAACTCATATTAACTTGTTATAATAGGTCTGACTGAACAGGATCTAATTTGAAGCACTAAGAAGGATAAAACATCAATTTGAAAAGAGCCCCTAACAGAACAACATGAATTCTGCTAAAACTGAAACAAGAACAAACATCAAATTTATGGTGAAGCTTTGGTGGAAGAATAGTGAAATCATTGATGCTTTACGCAAAGTTTATGGGGACAATGCCCCAAAGAAATTAGCAGTTTACAAATGGATAACTCATTTTAAGAAGGGATGAGACAATGTAGAAGATGAAGCCCACAGTGGTGGACCATCCACATCAATTTGCTAGGAAAAAATTAATCTTGTTCATGCTCTAATTGAAGAAGACTGACAATTAACAGCAGAAACAATAGCCAACAGCATATACACCTCAACTGGTTCAGCTTACACAATTCTGAATGAAAAATTAAAGTTGAGCAAACTTTCCACTTGATGGGTGCCAAAAGTGTCGCACCCAGATCAGCTGCAGACAAGGGCAGAGCTTTCAATGGAAATTTTAAACAAGTGGGATCAAGATCCTGAAGTATTTCTTCAAAAAATTGTAACAGGAGATGAAACAGGGCTTTACCAGTACGATCCTGAAAACAAAGCACAATCAAAGCAATGACAGGTGAAAGTGGTCCAGTCAAAGCAAAAGTGGACTGGTCAAGAGCAAAGGTCATGGCAGCAGTTTTGGGGGATGCTCAAGGCATTTTGCTTGTTGACTTTCTGGAGGGCCAAAGATTGATAGCATCTGCCTATTATGAGAGTGTTTTGAGAAAGTCAGCCAGAGCTTTTGCAGAAGAAAAGCATCTAAGAAGGCTTCACGGGAGAGTTCTTTTCCACCGTGACAATGCTCCTGCTCATTCTGCTCATCAAAAAAGGGCAAATTTGAGAGCGTTACAATCGTTAGGCATCCATCTTATAGTCCTGATTTGGCTCCCTCTGACTTTTTCTGTTTCATAATTTTAAAAAATCTTTAAAGGGCACCCATTTTTCCTCAGTTAATAATGTAAAAGACTGCAGTGACATGGTGAAATTCCCAGGACCCTCAGTTCTTTAGCAATGGACTAAAGTATCATTGCTTACAAAAGTATCTTGAACTTGATGGAGGTTATATTGAAAAATAAACTTTATTTTTTTATTTTTATCTTTTTAAAATTACCTTTCCCACGAACTTTTTGAAGTCCCCTCGTATTGACTGAATTCATGAAGCATTATAGTGTCCTCAATATAAATCAAGTGTTCCTGTTCCTGCTTAATTATTATCTCTCCTCATGTGAACACATGGTTTTCTTTTATAGCCTCCTTACTTCTCAGGAGCTACCTCAGGGACTTTTCAACAATTCCCAACCTAGTCCTTTCTAGCTTTTACCCAGAAGAAAGTTCTTACTCCCTGTTGATGCCTCAAGCATTAACTACTCTTCTCTGCCAGGTGTCTCCTTTCTCCAGCTCTTCACCCCTCGGGGTCTGTTCTGAATCCTGGGGTTGGTATTGCCCAAGATTAGGAATTACCTCATGTCCCTGTCCCCCTCCTCCTGGTGATGTGCTTTCTAAGCTCTCTGTCACTTTCACCTTCACAGCAACCCTGTAACATACCTAGAGCAGTGTGTCATGCCCTGTGCCTCCTTTTCTCCCCTGAAATAAAATTCTTAAATAAAACCTACCTATACACATAATTAAAAAAAAAAAAATAATGTCCCACCTGTATAAAAAGAAGGCAATAAATAAATAAATAAATAATGTCCCACCTATAACATAAAGGAGAAATAAAAGAAGTAATAAAAGAAGGTCATGCTTGGGATACAAGCTACAAAACAGATGAACCTTGAGGACATTATGTTAAGTGAAATGAGCCAGACACGAAAGGACAAATACTGTATGATTCCACTTTGGTGAGATACCTAGAGTAGTCAAATTCATACACAGAAAAAGAAGAATGGTGATTTTCAGGGGGAGAGGGGAAATGGGGAGTTATTGTTGAATGGGTACATAGCTTCAGTTGAAAGTGAAAAATTCTGGAGATGGATAGTGGTGATAGTTGCATGTGAATATACTTAATGCTCCAGTACACTTAAAAATAGTTAAAATGGCAAATTTTATGTGATATAAATTTTACTACAATTAAAAAAAAATTTTTTTTTAAGTTAATGCTTGGGCACAACTATATCAGAAAAGTAAAAATAGCCCCCACAAATTTCCAAAACAACTCAATGGGATGTTACTGCCCAAATTGTGAACGAATGTGCAGTATTAGAGAAACTGATGCCCAAGATTTTAGAATCAGTAAGGAGTATGGAGCTCATAATGTGACTCCAAAGACATTTCTTTTCCTACTATGTGTAGTCCTTCCAACTCCCAGTCCAGGGAAATTTCCTCTCTGTTATGCAGGCTGCCTTAATCCTGATGGATGCAGGCCTTCCACTTCCTTATGGCTCATAATGTGACTCCAAAGACATTTCTTTTCCTACTATGTGTAGTCCTTCCAACTCCCAGCCCAGGGAAATTTCCTCTCTGTTATGCAGGCTGCCTTAATCCTGATGGATGCAGGCCTTCCACTTCCTTATGAGTCTTCCCATGGGGGTGTGGTCCTTTTCTTCCTGAACACTGTATAATCACAAGACAAAACTGAACATATTTAAAATAATTTTAATCACATTTCCTCCTCCATAACTCTGAAATAAGAATAAGGAAAGGAACAATTGGGGTAGACAATCTCAGAAGTATATGTGGAAATGACAACAGTGGAAGGAAAACATTTTTAGGCCTAATCTTAAAAATTTTAATCTTCATTGGGGTTAAAAAATTTGAATTCATGGATGATACTAGGGAGAGAGCCAGCAATTATATGGCTCCTAGAATTTTTTTTTTTTTAAATGCCTCTCTTAGGATTCGTAGGAAAGACTCAACACTGCACATAACAAAGCCTGGGGAAAGGTGGATAGGAGACTTTGGCAAAGTAGTTCTCTAGCCAATATCATTAGCTTGAATCTTAGTGAGGAGAGGTCAGAAGAAAGTAGAATTTTCATGAAAGGATCAATTTTCCTTTACTTCAGAATTAAGGGCAAAATTAAGAAGCTGAATAAGAACAAAATGTCCGGCTGGCCAGTTAGCTCCGTTGGTTAGAGCATGGCCTTATAACATCAAGGTCAAGGGTTTGGTTCCCTGTACCAGCCAGCCATCAAAAAAAACCAAAAAATTTCTTTGTTTCTCTCAAAAATCACATAAACTTTAAAGAAACTAAAATTTTAACAAACCAATAATCTACACATCTTTTATTGTTCCAGAAGAAATAGAACCAATTTTGAGAGTTTATAAAATATTTGGCTTATTGACATTATTGCAAGGGTCATTAAATAAGTAAAGCTATCAAGTTACCCCAAATCCTACTGATTTAAATTCTGAATTTATCCCTTCTTACAAGATGTAGCCTATCTTAAAGCTCTAAAATTAAGGCTTACTTGAACTAAACTTTTGTTGGGTGCATTTGTTCACTTTGGAATACTTTTCTAAATTCACGCAATTCAGCTATTACTTAGATGCTGTATAACCCACACCTATCTATTTATGTGCAGGCACTTTTAACTGATAGATGATTTTGTCACTAGATTAATCCAAGAGTGAGTTTAAAGATCATATCCATTCCCCACCTTTTTTCATAAATGCAAAACATGGAAACACATGATGCTTCAAAACAGCACGAATCACAAACAAGAGTCCAATCATGTGCAGAGCCTTTGCAACCACTTTGTATCTTCCAAGTACTGTTCTGAAGTATTGGAGTCAGTTGGTCATGCACGCAGCCATGCACTATGGTTGAGCTCTCTGGAGCCATCTTGATGACCAGCATAGAGTCAGTCTAACTCCTTCACAGATCGACACTGTCTTAATTCACAGTCCATTGTGTTCATCCAAACTAGCCAGGAACCAAGGATCTGAGAGAGTGTTGAATCTGGGGTGCCAAGAATGAGACTCTAAGAAGGAAACTGTTCAGAATCAAACATGCATTTAGGTGAAATTAATACAAATTTAAATAGAGCAAGAGATTAAACACCTTTTACTGTTCAATAATAATAGAATGCTTTTTGATAACTTGTGAAATATCTGGCACAGAAATTATTGGCAGGGTCATTAAATAATTTCAAGTTACTTAAAAATCCTAGAGACTTATTTTCTATTTTAAGATGAACACTACCTTAAGCTTCTAAATTTCAGTGTTATTTAAACTGGCATTTAAATCCAAATTGGTTTTCGTTGATGATTCCTGTAGAACATTTTACTAAATCTTGATCTTATCTAAATGATGCTATGTCAAAGATGGACTACTTATTTTGGTTTTTTTTTTTTTAATCCAAGGAAAATTATTTTTTAAAAAGTAAGGGGAAAATATCAAAAGTTTTAAAATAATTTTTAGAGTTAGAATTCAGACCATAGTTCTTCAAACCTTTAGCCGTTTCTTCCTTCTGAACTCTTCTTTTTCTACCTGTTGGTGGCTGTTAAATAATCTTCACTCCAGAAACTCTTCTTTTTTTTCCCTCAGTGCTGACTCTTTCATGTCTTAACAGTGCCACATGTGATTATCAACACCATGGAAACTCATCTTAATTGAAAGACTGGCTGTTTAAAAAAACAAACAACCATCTACCCACCGCCTCCTAGAATGCTGTAGGCCAAAGGTCTGCTCTTCACCTGGTCAGCTGCTGAGGAAGCAGTAGGTACCTGTACCACGAGTTTAGTCACAAGAGAAATATCATCATAAAATAGACTGGGCTGAGGCTGGCCATTTAGCTCAATTGGTTAGAGCGTGGTGCTAATAAAACTTAGGTCCAGGGTTTCCAATCCCTGTATAGGCCAGCCACAAAAAAAAAAAAAAAAAAAGGAAAGAAAATAGACTGGGCTGCCTAGAGATGTTAGTCCTTAAAAATGCTGGCAGGCAAAGAAATTTTTCCCTGCAAGCACACCCTAGAGATGTTTTATTCTCAAGGCACAGCTGATCAGGTTTAACAAGCTAAAATGACATTTTGAGGCTGATCTAATCAATGAGTATCTATTAATGGCCATAAAGTCTTAGTTCAGTGTTTTTTGGTGTAAAGCACTCAATTTTATGTACCCAAAAATATGGAGTGAGTTTTCTTCCACCTTTAATCACCTCACTTGACTCATGCAAAACAATGCTCATGCAAAACATCCTGCTTGTTTTAATTTATTTTCTTTTCTGTTCTTAGCAAAAACAGAGAAAACACAGTTGTTTTAAAAATAAAGAAAAAAACAAGCCAGACCCTGTCATTTCATTCAGAAGATTTCTGTTCATCCTACTTTGAAGTCAAAGGGTAGTGTAAAGTTTTGATTTGTAACAAACTCAGATTATCCATTAACCACTCTAGCAAGCCTTCTACTCCCTTTCAAACGTACATCTCTTTTTTAAAGGGGCCAGGCTTTTTTCTTTGAATTTACCTTTAAAAAAAAAAATTTAATCAGGATGGTCTTCTAAAGTTGTGGAACAGCTTTTCTAATGTTGGATGGATATATTCTTAGAAATTAATCCAAACTGCATGCAAAGGAGAAGCAACAAACTGCAGTTACTAATCTCTGGCATGAAGAGCACTGAGTAAAAGTGCTCTGAGCTTAGTATCCGTAGGAAAGTAGGAAGTTGAAGAAATCAGTTTCAATTCCATAATCACTGAAAACATAACATTTATTATCCTGTTTTGGGTTAGACCATGTAAACTTAAAATATACAAGTCCCCTTTGTTTCCCAAAGATTTATTCTTCTAGATCCAAATGAGTGGCCATGCCTACGTTGTCCACCCCTCTTTTCAGTTTGACGGATGGTGTGTATCTGAAGAGGAAGGGCAGAGATCAGAGAATCAAAATCAAAAGAACTGTAGTTCTTTTGGTCCCATAGTCTGCACTGTTCCATTGGGCCTGTTTTTTCTTGCTTTCCTGACCTCTGAAATACTGCCTTTGTTAGTACTTTGTACTTGAGTCAGTCAGCTGTCATTTCAAGTCCACTGTCAGAAATAAAGATATTTTTAAGAGTCTCCAGTAGTTCCTCTTCTCCTGTAACTACTATCCCCCAAAGATATATAGTCTAATTTGTATGCACCAAAGTTTTATCATATTGTTTATAACATACATAAAAGACGTTAAGCAAAAAGTGCTCACCCCCTCAAAGGACGGGGGTGGGGGGAGGATAATGAGGCTAATAACCGCTATGGCATGGCTAAATGACACAATCTTAGAAAACAATACAGGAAGGAATTATTGGACCTTTTGGACCAATGGTATCCTTGTTTTGCAGGTGTGTATTACCACTGGGTTTCAAGGGGTTCTGTAAATGAAGTGATCTGAGGTTCCCTTCTATTGGGCATTTTTCTATTGTGAAAGCATTTGGTACAGAGATGCTTGAGTTTCTAATGCACTGTCATCAGTTTTATTGGAGTTGATTTTGTACTATGGCCATGACCCATTTAACTTCCTCCATGGTTGGTTGATTCTCTGAAGGCCAGATGACTCTGCCTTGGACTCTCAGTGGAAGAACACCAGATGTCTCCAGATGTCTCGCATTGCAGCTCCCCTGTAGGAGAGAGGTGGAGAGGAGAGAAGCCAGGGCTGAGGCCATTCCAGTAATAAGATCACTTTCTTAGGCTGCTGCCCCTGACCTCTCACCAATGGGATCTGCCTCTGGGCCCAGTGATTGGACAGGAACCTGCCTTCAGTTGGCAGGTCAGAAACATGCCATCCATACAGAGAGGTGTACCACCATTTAGTTGAAGGGATGGTTAGAGAAAGGGGAAACTGTGGACTTGTCCTTTTTTTTTTTTCCTTCTTTCGCCCATGGTGTATGAGTAGATATTTTGGGATATGATTCTTTTTTTTTTTTTTTCCTTTTTGTCTTTTTTACTGACCGGTAATGGGATCGCAGCCCTCGGTGTTGCGCCCGCCGGTAACGGGATCGCAACCCTCAGTGTTGCGCCTGTACCGGGGACCGGCAACGGGATCGCAGCCCTCGGTGTTGCGCCCGCACTGCACTCAGCCAGTGAGCGGGAACCGGTCTCCACGTGGAACCCTCGGCGGGAGCGCTGCCGCGCTCCCAAGCAGCGCACTCTCCAGTGCGCCACCAGGCCGGCCCAGGGATATGATTCTTTGTTATCTCTGGATAACAAAACAATGAATAGGGTTTCACAAATCTAAAAATGGCTTTTGTGATCTGTGAAAGCTGTTGTTGCTTGAATGATGAAAAAATATTTCAGGAGCAGGCAGTGTTCAAGATATCACTCAGCAAGGTTTTATTAATCCCTTCGAGGTATGCAGCCCTGGATTAAATAAATGTTTGAGAACATAAATACTAATTCCTGCCCTAAAGAACTTACATATTCAGATAAAGTCTAACTTTATCTTTAAAGTTAACTTTAAACAACTGCCTACAAAAAAATATTATCCCCTGCAGAGAACAGTGGCCTCTAGTATAAGCTATGTATTAACTTAAAAAATAAGTTAGGTTAAATATGAAAACATTTGTTCAATGTTTTCATCTTTCTACCCATGCAACTCTTTATTAGAAATATCAATTTTTCCCAATATTCACACTTTCTGCTAAACTAAAGTGCATACCAGTCTCCAGAGGATGAGAGATAGGCAGAAATTCATAAAACAGTCAGCAGCAGTTATGGGAGGCACAGGCTGCAGACAGAACACACCAGACCTCTCGGGTACTGCCGCCTCAATGAGGAAGGATCTCTAGGACCCAGAGATCCAGCATCCCCAGATTCTGCTCCCCTATCTGCCAGATTCCCTCACTGACCAAAGAAACTTTTCTAGTTTTCAGGTTTTGGTGAAGTGGTGTGGAGGGGGTATTAGAATCTGACAACAACAATAACAAAATTCGGTGAAATAATGCCACTAGAGGTGAAGAACTAAGTTACTACTTAAGCATAATTTGAATTTACCCAATTTATCCTCTTTCAAAAGATCCCAAACATTTCACCTTATTATTCCTTTTAAGGATTACAAAGTTGAGCAGGATGCAAAAATAAATCACTAATAAAGAATAATAGCAATTTGGGCCGAGCCCGTGGCGCACTAGGGAGAGTGTGGTGCTGGGAGCGCAATAGCGCTCCCGCCACGAGTTCGGATCCTATATAGGGATGACCGGCACGCTCCCAGGGCTCCCCGGCTGAGCGCGGGGCGGCCGGGCCCCAAAAGGAAAAAAAAAAAAAAAAAAAAAAAAAAAAAAAGAATAATAGCAATTTGGCAGACAGGAGTTCTTAGTTTCATAAAAAGAATGACTTGTAAATTCAATCTTTTATGAATACTAAAGAATGTCTCTTTAGAAGTCAGAATAGATCCTTTTGGTGATTCCTGAAGTGGATTAATACATTAGAGTCTGGATTAAAATTCCACATAAAGCCAATGAGTACACATAATTACATCCCACCTGCCTTAGATCAAGTCATTCATTTTCCTCCAGAATTGGGCTGAATCCATCTCATTCAACACTGTCTAATCTCACTTGATGGAGAGTGGTAAGTGCCTGGTGGAATAAGCTACTTTGAAGTCATCTTCATCAACAGCTGTCTTAGATCTTTGCAACCACAAGTTGATTTCTTAAAGAAACATAATGTAAGCCAAATATGTAATTTTAAATTTTCTAGTAGCCACATTTAAAAAAAAAAGGAAACTAATAAAATTAGTTTTGTAATACACTTTATTTAACCAATATAGCCAAAATATTATTTCAACATGGAATCAATATTTAAAAATTACTAATGAGATATTATGCATGCCTTTCCTTTTTTTTATTAGGACTTCTAAATCCTGTTTTTTTACACTTAACAGTAGATCTCAATTTGAACTAGCCATATTTCTGTGCTCAACTGCCCATGCAGTGTTAGCCTGGTGTGCTTAAGGAGGCAGCTGGATGTGAGGCTGTGGGAGCAAAGCAGAAGTCTTTGTCAAACCAGGAGTTTGAGCTTTGCCCTAAAGGCTGTGGGAGCCATAGAAGGATCTTAAACAGAGAGGTGACATTTTTTATTTTGAACTTAATTGGGTGGCCTCAGGAAATACAGGTTAGAGGTGAGAGATAGATGTAGGAATAGGGGCTAAAGCAAGAAGCATGTTAGAAGGATGATGTAGTGGTCCAGGTGAGTGGTCCTTTAATTGGTAAAGACTCGAATTAAAATATGGGGAACATGGACCAAAGGAAGCATTTCTGAGATATTTAGGAGGTAAAATCATCAGGATTTGGTAGTGACTACTGGATTTGGAGACAGAGATGGGGGTAATCTCGGATGGTCATCAGGTTTCTACCATAGGTAGTTGGGCCAATAGCAGTAGTGTTAACTGAAATGGGGGGAGGGCAAGTTGAGAGAGGGACATGAGTTTAGCTGGGCCATGTTGACTCTGACGTGCCTTTGGAACAGGCAGATGGATATGTCTAGTCTGACCTGGAAGAGTTTACTTGAGAGAATATATATAGAGAGAAGCTAACAAGGCCAAGTAGGGATACTCAGTAATTAAGGTGCCAAATGAAAAGTTTAGGCAATAAGGGTAAGTTAGAAAGTCAAAGAGGGTAGAAGAGGGCGCAAAATTGTTGTTCAGTAAGAAAGTTATCAGCAAGTTTAAGTGACATTGTGAATAAATCTGACCTACTGGGCCAGATGGAATTAGGGCCGAGACCAGAGCTGGCCTAATGTATTTTACAGACATATTTTGTTTGGCTTTTGTAGCATTGGACACACAGTATACTAAATTTAAGTTGGGGGCCAATATTTTCACACAAAATCCAGATTTATTACTTTTCTTTAAAAGAAAAGGGAGCCAAGAGGTAGTTGTGGCAACATTGGTAGTATCATATGGTGATAATCAACTTAATTGTATGCCCTTTCTCTCCAACGAATGTTTTACTCCTTTATGTTATTTGCCTTGGCCCGGTAGACATTTGATTTTTCTGCTTTGGAGCCAAGGATCAGTAGGTAATAAAGGTACAAAGATAGATTAGTGACAGATTATAGAGGGCTTTGAATACCAAACTAAGGAGTATAAAATGTAGGCAGTGGGCAACCTTTGAATAAGTCATTGATGAGATTAAAGCCATATTTAGGAGGATTATTCTGAACCAGTATGAAAATATAGAAGTTAGGGAGAACAGTGACCAGTTTTGAAAGTGAAGAGAGGAATGAAATGGTGTTGGGATATACAAATGGGCTTTCAAAATGGAAATGGAAGTGTCTTAAGGAGATGTCATCCAGAAAGGCTACTAACTGCCCATGAGAACCATATGGGCCATTGAACTTGGTAGGAAATTTGCTTGCAGACTTCCAGAACTCAGGCCATTGTTGGGTGTAGAGGACAGTGCTTGTCAGGGGTGTTATGGAAAAGAAAGGTCAAACAAAATATGCTTACTGGCTATCTATGGCCTGCAGGTCACTGTAGTCACTGTTCTTAGTAGACTATAAATGGAGGGGAAAGATCCTTTAAAAAAAAAAGGGCTAAAATGAGTATCTGATCATTATGTACTGTGTGCCAAGCACTATTCTAAGCTGTTTACCACAGGTATTTTACTTAATCCTCACAACCACCCTCTGGAGAAGGTACTACTGCAATTTCCATTTTATAGACAAGAAAACTGAGACCCCAGAGGTTAAGAACTTACCCAAAGTCTTATGGCTGATAAGGGATGCAACCATGACTTGAACCCAAGCAGTCTAACTCTTCGGAGGCTTATCTTTTAACCACTGTGTCAAACTGCCTCTGCACTTTTATTTGTTCTAATGCTACACAAATGGGTAACTTCACAGGTAGAGAACTTCATGCTTTCACCCTGGAAGCTCTGGTATAACTTATTTCAGGGGTATCAGTTGGTTCAGGTCCTAGTAGAAGAAATGAAACTCCAGAATTGACTCTTTACTTGTCTTTCAGGGAACAGATAATGTGCTGGGTCCTTGGGTGATCTTGAGAGAACAAGATTATGTGGTGTGTTCAAAAGTGTTCTCTTCCTTTAGCTAATGGCTCCATGTTAGCATGTAAAGTGTGTGCTGGTAACTCTTTATTGAAAAAAAAAACACTTATAAGAACTCATTTCTTTTATGCAAGCTAAATTAAATTTTATAAATACTTGAATTTGGAAGGGGATGAGAATCCATAACATTGTAGAGAAATGCATTTGATGTAAAGCCTCAAACTTTGTCAAGTTTTCCTACCATATTTAGTGTGGTTTCTTTCTCTTTGGTCTACAGATGAAACATGTGAATGAAAGATTTCAAGATGAAAAAAATAAAGAGGTGGTTCTCATGTGCATTGGCATCACTTCAGGAGTTGGACGATTGCTCTTTGGCCGGATTGCAGATTATGTGCCTGGTGCGAAGAAGGTTTATCTACAGGTACTTTCTTACACCTTTTTTCCCAGCAAAATTATCCTTTTCACCTGGTGGCTCATTACATTTACTTACATGCTTAAATGCTTCTATAAAAATGAGAAATATTTTCTAGAACGTGACTTCCTCAGGCAGTTTTTCAAGGACAAAATCTGTTATGAGTTTAGGTTTTAAACATGAGAAATTGGTTGTCAAACAACAATCTTCTTTATTTTGTCATGGAATTCCACCAAACCAAACTGTTTTTTGCCCATTGCTTTTTCTAAGAAGAATGTTTTATTTTTGGCATAGGTCTCAAAGTCGTGCAGATCCTATGCCTTTTGCAATATCTTGTGAAATTTGGGTGTGTGTATGACTGAGCTTCTTTAATGAAAACTGCCTCCTAGGTGCTGTGGGGTGTACATAAACAAATGCTAACTCCAAGATCATTATTGACACTCAGTCAATAGAGATTTAAGTGACTCTCTCATGCCAGACACTGTGCTAAACGCTGCAGAGTTAAATGAAATATGGTCTGTGCCCTCAGTTAGTAGCTAATGGTCTCATGGGGAGACAGATAAAACAGCACAGTGGAGTAATGGGTATGCTAGGTGGGTGCCGTGGGAACATAGGCACTGAGCATCGGAGTGACTAGTGAGGTTCTGAGCAGTGTTGGAGGTGAGGTCTAGTTATGTAGATGAGGAAGACAGGGAAGAGTGTTCAAGCAAAGGAAAACCACATGGGCAAAGATGCAGTGGTGTGACATGGTATGTTACGTCTGGGAAACCGAATGTTTGAATGAGATAAGGGGAGAACAGTAGGTGGATTCCCTGGGGGGATAGGAAGGAGACAGGTTGGGAAGGGCCTTTATGTGCATAAAAGATGATGAAATTTATCCTGAAATTTACTAGGAGCCATTAAAGGATTTTAAGCAAGGGAGTGACATGAATTGTGTTTTATAAAGATCAATCTGGTAACTGTGAAGGGTGGAAGGGAGTGGAGGGGTCAAGAGTTCACATAGTCACAAAAGGCCACATGAATTATTCCATTTATGTGAAATGTCTGGAATAGGTAGATCCATAGAGACAGAATATAGATTAGTGGTTGTCAGAGGTTAGGGGAAGGAGGGAATGGAGAGGGAATGGGTACAGGGTTTCTTTTTGGGATGATGAAAATATTCTTTTTTTGGCAGTTGACCTATATGGGGATCTGAACCCTTGACCTTGGAGTTACAAGGCTGTGCGCTAAGAAAATGTTCTAAAATTAGATAGTAATGATGATTGTACAATGTTGTGAATATACTAAAAACCACTGAATTGTACTGTTTAAATGGGTGAACTTTATGGTATATGAATTATATCTCAATAAAGTTATTACTTAAAAAAAAGAATGGAGGCACAGGGACTAGTTGGAGACTATTGAAGTAATCTAGGCAGGAAGAACCAGGATACTGGGTAAACAGAGTAACCTAGGGATACAGAGAAGGAGAATTCAATGGAGCCACTTAAGCTGGGTCTGAGATCTGTGGCTTGAGTAACAGAGTAGATGGTTTTACTATTTTATCAAGATCAATAATTCAGTAAATTCTAGTAGGATAATGAGTTCATTTTTGCCATGTTAAGGTTTTGGTGCTTATGGGAAAGCCACACTGAATTTGGAGCTCATGGGAGAGTCTGGATAAGAGACCCGTGAAACTTTAGCACTCATGGACTGTCTGGGATGAGTGGAGGATTAGGGCCCTGCAAGGGAGACTGAAAGGTATGGCCAGATTGGTAGCAGAAAAGCAGGGAATAGAGTGTTTCTAGGGGCAGGAGTGGTCACCAGTGTCAGTAGCTAGTTAGAGGGAGACTAAAAGGTTTTCACTGGATTTAGCACCAGAGAGGACATTAGTGACCTTAGAGTAGTTTCAGTGGAGTGCAGGTGCAGAAGACTGATCATGATCAGTTGAATAAATGGAAATATAGACAACTTTGTCCAAAAGCTTGGCCGTGGAAAGAAGGTAAAGGAGAGACAAAAGGGGGACTTAGAATTTGGAGATTAAACCTGTCTATTTATAGATGAGAGGCAGAATTTGAGCAGGGCCTTTAAGAAGAGGTGAAATTTGGGCACAGGAAAATGATTGGAAAGGCATTTATTTCAGACAAAGTAACTTCCATTTATTTACTAGAAGTAGTAACAGGGCTGGCCAGTTAGCTCAGTTGGTTAGAATGTGGTGCTGTAACACCAAGGTCTAGGATTCAATCCCTGTACCAGCCAGCTGCCAAAAATAAATAAATAAATAAATACAAAATAAAATGGGTAGTAGCCACAAAAAAAAAAAAAAAAAAAAAATACAGGAGTAATAGGTACAAAACTATGCTGTCTACCCTAAGTGAATCATTGTGCAGTATATACATGTACTGAAAAAACATACTGTACCCCACAAATATGTACAAATTAATGTTATTTATTTTTTTTAAGGAATAAGGTTTATTGAATACTAGGAATTGACAACATATTTCTAAAGGGTAATCAAATGATTCATCATATTTGTATGGCACATTCTTCCAGATGAGGGGGGAGATACTGCTATTGATTGCTGAGAAAGAGAAAGTAACAGAAAGACGAGACAGACATTTTTCTTAGATTTGATCATTTTTCAGGACTGACATATTATGCCTTTTCCTCTCTGAGGGGATTTGGCATACATTCTCTGTTGTGTGTCAAATTAATTGCTTTGAGATTTTTTTTCCAGGGAGTGGAGCTTGGTGGTAAGTATTTTGCTGCGTTGGTCTACCTCCTCAAGAGCTTTCTTAACCACTATGGGTTTGGTGTACTCCATTGATTGCCTGGTTGCGGGTAGGGACAGGGTGGCCCATGGGCCCCATCTCAGGACCCCTGGTGGCAGTGTGCTCCATTGCTTGCCTGTTTGTGGGTGGGGGCTATTAAAATATTTTGAAAAGAAAAAGAAGTACATAGAAGTAATTACTACTTTTTATTGAGCACTTTCATGTGTCAGACAATGCACCAAGTGCTGTTCATGTATTATCTCATTAATCCTTGCCCCAGCCCTTTTAGGTACTATTGCTATTTCCACCTATACCTATAGATGTGAACACTGAGGAACAGAGAGGCTACCTCACTGTTGCTGTCTGTGTGTATATAGGTCCAGGCAGACAGTCATAGGAAGGAGTCTGGTCACACAGCTAGAAGGAAGTGTAGACAGCTGGTAGTGTACTGCCTTTTAAGATGCATTTATTGTATTATGGTCATTCCCCTCTTTATCAGTCCTGACTGTGGATATCCTTGTCTAATATTTAGTTGAACATTTATTCTTGGTCTCAAGTGTCAAGGGAGCCCTCTAATGGACGTTTGTTGCATTATAGACTTTCAGCTTCCTTTCATTTCAAAACATTCTAAGTGCCTCCTTGTGCCCAAACACCAGCCCAGACCCCGGCAGGATGATACAAACTAGACAGGTTCTTGAGTTCCTGAAGTAAGACTGCGGCAGGAAGAATATGGGTGTGTCTGGGAACCCAAGAAGACAGGGAGAGTGGCACAGGAAGAGGTTGGAAAGCTGGGGTCGGGGTGGGGGTGCACAGATTATACAGGGCCTTGAAAGCTGAGATGAAGAGATCTCACTTTTAGTAGCCCTTTGTTGGAGAGTGTTGGTCTGATTATATATTTTAAAGTCACCGTGGTCGCTCTGTGTGTTGAGGATGGCTTCCAGGGAAGACAGCAAGAGTGAAAGACCGGAGGAAGACCAGTTAGATCAATCCAGTGGTCTAGGTCTTAGATGATGGGGGCCTGGACTAAGATGGATAAAGTCATGGTATATTTTATACATCAATGTTTTACTCCAAAACAATTTTTGAAAGTTTTTTCCCCTACAGATGGGGCAGATAGGTCATTTGCAACATTTTGGGGGCACATTTTAATACTTTAGTATTTCCAGTAATTTACAAAAGAAAATATAGCCAGTTCCTCCGTCAGGCTGAAATGATAGCACTCATGTGCCATGGAGAGAGGTGAACAGATTACCTGTGAGGCACTTTGAAAGTACGGTAGCCTCTGTGTGCTTCAAGGAAGCCAGCACCCAGCTATGTGCCCTGAGCACAGCTGGCCCTTTAGTTTGAGATGGACTGACAGAACTCTGCTGCCGACTGCTTTCTGCCCTGAGTGCCTAGCCAGAGGCACCCAAAGTCTGGAAACTTTATACTGATAAACTTAACTGTGGCCAATTATGTGTCTCCAAAAATACTTTCTGCTTATTCGGGTGCAGCTCATTTTTCCTCTTGAACTATACTTAGTTTCCTGAGCAAACCTTAAACTGACATTCCTCCAAGAATGCTCTCATTGTGAGAAATGGGAAAGGTAATAGCCAACAAAATTTTTTGTTCTTAGGTACATAAGTGGGGGGTGGGGTTTCCTTCTTCTACAGCCTGTGATATTATTACAGAAGATATTTCCTTCGATGGTTTTAAGAAAACAAAAGCAATATAGAAATCTAAATTGTCACTTTCTTATTAAATTTGTGTCAAAACCTAGAAGAGAATTAGGGGCCTCTGAATCCCTTATTTAAATCTATCCAGAGCTGCTGTGTTTGAGGGAAATAAAAGATTGTACATAGTACTAAATTTATTCATTTCAAGCTGTGTCCCAGCATTTACAGATCAATATTTGATGTATGAATCAATATTTATTTTGGGAAGTGATGGGGAAATACTGAACCTCCTGTGTGAACAGTTTGCCAAACCTTGGCATATGTTGTTGGTGACTCAGGTATCCCTGTATATAAGGAATTAGGAACGTTTTCACCAGCTTGGCCTACTTACCTCCTAACTGAGCAACATTTTGGGTAGTAACATTTGCTGAGAAAGAGCATTACTACTATAGCTACAAATAAGGTAGAAGAAGTGAGTTATTTTTCTGAGCAATATTTAAAGAATAAATATGTAAATTTCTATAAACTCAATTCTTAAAGAAAACCAAAAAATTTTACTTTTAAATAACAACTAAATAAATCCTTGTCAAATAATTGAAAAAGAGAATATAAATTAACATAGTTTGAATTGAGAAGAGGAGAACTTGCAGTCACACTCACAACTATTAAGAAATAATATGCTCAAGATATATAGTAATAAATTTGAAACTCTTAAGTGAATGACTTTTTACAAAACTGACCAAAGAAGAAATATTTGGAGGGGCAAAAATGGATAGAGAAATCAAGAATATTACCAAAAGTAAAGTGCCTGGGTCTCGTGTTACAAAAATTGTTCTAAGCAATTAAGCAAAATTCACTTTGTGCCAAGTACTGTACTAGGGTTTCAACATTCACTAAGTATAAAATACCACAGAGCTGTTTTCTTATCTGGAAAGAAATTTGTACTGAACAAAATAGGAAAAGAATATGAAGCACACTAAAATGGAAAATATATCTAGTATATTTCTAATGGAACACCAATCTAGTATAATTACAGTGGCGTGGTTGGGAATATTTGGTCTGCTGTTTTAAAAATTAAATCCACTGAATCTGGCCCCATAGTGTCCTATACTTTTATTTTATGAATTTTTTTTTTACATTCTATTTTGTTGTTGTGGAGCAGATGGGAGGGAGGAGGAGAGGGGAAAGGGGAAGGAAATGGGATGGAAGGAGGAGGACAGGTGGGATTGAGGCCTGTGGCACCCCCCCACATTCCCACAGGGGAAACCGGGGGACTTCCAGCTGTGGCTTGGTCATTGCCGGGCCGGTTACAGGTGTCATGGGAATGTGGCAAAAGCCCTCGTCCCCCACCTCCCCAGCTCAGGAACCCAGGGCCCTTCTTGCTGTGGCTTGGTGGTCATCGCTGGGCTGGGTGCTCGTGTTGGGGGGGCATGACCAAGGCCCAAGGCCTCCCACTATCCCAGCTTGGGAGAGCCTGGGGTGCTTCCTGTGGTGGTTCAGTGGTCGTCGCTGGGGTGGTTGTGCTTGTCAGGGGGGTGTGGCTGACGCCCTCGGCCCACACCCTCAGGACTGGTTGCAGGTGTCGGTGGGAATGGCTGAGGCCTCCGGCTCTCCCCCCTTTCTGGCTCCGTAGCCCATGGGACTTCTAGTCCTTCTAGGTGTTATAGGTGTTCTTTGGTGAAATGAGTCCTTTACTAGTTAATATCAATTTTTGTCTCTGGTTGTAGGTACTTTGTTTTTTCTTTCAGTTCTGCGTTGGATTATTTGCTGTTCCCACCACTTAAAGTGCTGTGAACTAACTGTGTTGGAACTAACTTCTTGTCCTTTGCTTACTTCTAAAATGGGGGAACCTCCTGGGTGGACCAGCACTTGAACTCTGTGGTTGGGCTAAATTGCTCCTGTGCTGCTGATTCCCTAGGGAAGGCTTTTTGTGCAGCTCAGGTTTTAATGGTTGACTTTATAGGTGCTTCCAGTTCTAGTGAAATCCGATGCACCTGGGTTGTGTAGAAACACTGATCTGGGCCTGAGTCTTTTCATCAAACTGCAGCCCATGCAATTCTATATTCCTGACCAGTCTCCTCTGAGTGGTCCTAGACTGATTAGGGGGCAGATCAGTGTTCTTGCTGTGCCCCAGTGTTCCCCTAGTGGGCCCGTCTCCCGCACCACCCGTGCTCCAAACACTTCTCATGGGACAGGCCGTGCTCCAGTCCCATGCGATGACCCACCAGCCTCTGAATGGCTCTTTTTTCCAGTTATTGTGGCTCCTCAGTCCTGTGTGGGTCTATGGGAAAACTATTAGTGGTATTTCTGACCTGGGGGCCACCAAGGCCCTCTTTTCCCCTGCCACCTCCAAGCAACTTCATCCGAAGGGCACAGCTGCGGCTCTTGCCAGCTCCTGCTCTGTGGGCTCAGCAGCTGCAGCCTGGAAGTAGCCAGGGCTCGAAACAGTCGGAGTGTTTTTTTTCTTTCTCTCATCATAGCTTCTCCCACCTACATGCACTCCGTAGGTCTTTCCTCCTCTTCCCCCAAGCTCTAGCAGCCCCAGCTTAGCTGTCATTGCTTTTTTATAGTTTTAAATTGGTTGATTTGTGGGAGTGACCCTGGGCACTGCCTATTCCGCCATCTTGAATGGAAACCTGTCCTGTACTTTTATTCTAGATTCTCTGGGGTTTGTGATTTTTTTTGAGTTTCTGATTCTAGATATGTTTCTAAGATTTAAATGACTTTCCATTATCTCCTTTCATGTTTGTAGGTAGAATATAAATATATCTATAACTTAAAATGATAGGGTTTGTCTAGTTAGTTTTTCAATAAAAATACCTCCTTAAATCTTTTCTACATGCTAATTTCAAACCATTTGCTATATTTTGACTTATTTTTAGATCACTTTTTGTCTTAATAGATGTGAAGCATCAGGAAGTCTTTTTACTTGCTCAAGGTCACAGAGAACTAGAACCTGATTTTTTCCCTCAGAGCCCTTGTTCTTTCCTGTCTACCAGGCTGAAAGCCCAATAATTACCCACTGCTAGGAAATTATGCTTGTGCTTTCATGGACGGTGGGTTGGAGAAAAGGAAATTTAATTAGAAAATAAATATTGGGAGAATGGGGAGATATTTGTTACTTATAAATGCTAGTGTTTAAGTGCTAGGCTTAGTTTTCAAATAGCCAACTCAGATTCCAAAACTAATCATAATTTTACCATAAAACCATAATTTAGTGGGCCAGCCCGTGGCTCACTCGGGAGAGTGCGGTGCTGATAACACCAAGGCCCCGGGTTCGGATCCCATATAGGGATGGCCGGTTCGCTCACTGGCTGAGCGTGGTGCTGACAACACCAAGTCAAGGGTTAAGATCCCCTTACCGGTCATCTTTAAAAAAATGAAGAAAAAAATTTATTCAGCTATATGGTACGATGGTGTCAAAAAGAGAACTAAGTTGGAGTGTGAAACATTTTTCAAGAGCATGTTTCTTATTGTGGAATCAGTGGATCACTTGTGTTAAAGTTTGTCAAAACCGCCATTCCTGAATCGCAACTGGAACTCACACTCTGCACCTTCAGGCCTCTTCAGGTTGTGAGTGGCTGCCCTGAGGCATACTATGAAACTTGGTATTACCTAGGTGTGCTAGAGAGTCCTAGGTAAAGTGGAACAGAGGCAGATGGTGATCCAGATGGCTGCTTTATCTGGTCTCTCCCTTTCTCTCCAGCCCCACTGTCCTTGGAGGGCCCCCTCCAGGACTGGTTCTATCCATTTCCTGCTGCTGCCAACATAGACCATGAGTTCCAGGCTGGCTCCATCTTGTGTGCTTTGGGCACTTTACTTACCCTCTCCCAGCATTACTGTCTTCATCTGTAAAAAGAGGATAACATTAGTCCCCAACTCATAAAGTTTTTATGAGGATTACCAATGAGATTGCGTGGCACTTAGTAACACTAAATAAATGATAGTTGCTATTATTTGTGTGCTTTAAAAAAAACCTGATGCTTTTTAAAACATTTCTTCTGATGACTAGTGAATTTTACAGTTTTAATTAGCTCTGTGCCTAAAAAAGTTATTTAATTATCTGTTTCCTCCTTTTTTGTACTTATCATACTTTGAATATGCAACTACAGCACCATCTAGAACTCTTCATTTGCACTTATTTATTTAAATGTCCACCTCTCCATAACCCAAGGGTAGGAATCAGGTCTTACTCATTGTTGAAGTCTCTAGCACATAAGCACAGTGCCTACCAAATGGCAGGCAAAATCAGGTGTTTGATTCTATTATCTATTAACTACTTAAACACTAAAATGTAAATGTCTAGTGGTTCAAAATAAATGTTCTGAACTTTAACTTTGAGGTGCTTAAATATAAAAATAATATTTTCTAATTAAAGTGTTCATAGTTTTAAAGATTAAAAAAATATCAAGTTTGATGAATGAATTGAATTGATTGGGCACTGACCAGGCACAGGATCCTTAAACCTCAAGATGAATTTTTACAGATTCTGACCTCAGAGATTTGCTGGCTGGGAAAGGAAAGTAAGTATATAAAAATAGTTACTTTCTTCTTGTCCCTTAATGGAAATATTGAGAAAGTGCTCGGGGAAGTAAGGAGAGATGATGATCGGAGTTGACTATGTATATAAAATCAAGGTGAACTAGGCAGTGGCAGGGGACAAAGGGGATAACCAGCAATCACTTAGAAGTCCTAAGTATGTTGCTTGGTAATTGTAACATTCTCCTTTCCTGAGAGCAGAGTTGACATTGCCTTGTCTGCCCTAGGTACTCTCCTTTTTCTTCATTGGTCTGATGTCCATGATGGTTCCCCTGTGTAGCATCTTTGGGGCCCTCATTGCTGTCTGTCTCATCATGGGTCTTTTTGATGGATGCTTCATTTCTATCATGGCCCCCATTGCCTTTGAGTTAGTTGGTGCCCAGGATGTCTCTCAAGCAATTGGATTTCTGCTCGGAATCATGTCTATACCCATGACTGTGGGCCCCCCCATTGCAGGTAAATATAATGATTCTCTAGTAATTGTATTAATTCATAGCTTAGACTTCAGGTCCTAAGTCTTGCTTACATGTAAAACATATTATAACTTACTAATTACTGGTCTTTTGCTTTCATGTGTGCCTTATCGATAACATTTTTAGTAAGACTAGCTGTAAATGGTATGTTGACAGAGTTTGCTGGAGAGTTCCTTTTATCCTTACTGGCATCTAAAACACAATAAAACATGTAATGGTAAGCTCCCGGGCTCTAAGCTTTCAAAATTCCTATATTCCACTTCGTATGTGCTTTAGAGGAATGGGAACATGATTTTAAAAAAAAGATGAAGATTCTGAAAGATTTCTAAATATGTTTGCTTTGTGTATGAGATCACACTTCCCTGGGGAATAGTTGATGAACAATAACATTTAGTGAAAACAACCCAAGTTTCCATTAATGGATGAATGGATAAACAAAATATGGTATAACCATACAATGGAATAGTATTCAGCCATAAAAAGGAATGTACTGCATCGATGCCTGCTACCAGATGCATGAACCTCAAGAACATTATGCTAAGTGAAAGAAGCCAAATGTGAAAGGTCCAGAATAGCTAAATCCATAGAGACCGAAGACAGATTGGTGGTTGCCAAAAGCTGGAGGGAAGGAGAATTGGGGACTAACTATTTAATGGTGATCAAGTTTCCTTTCAGCATGATGAAAATATTTTGGAACTAGATAGAGGGAGTGGTTGCACAACATTCTGAACGTACTCAAATGCCACTGAATTGTTCACTCTAAAATGGTTAATTTTCTGTTACATGAATTCCACTTTTAGAAATCTGAACAATGGTGTATAGGTGTCTCGTGTTCAGTATTACGTGGGTGCCAGTGTGAATTAGTATTAGAAGAGTCAATATAATTATGATAAAATTTCAATGTGTGTGCTGTCATCTGTGTCTGGCACATGAGGGGCTCAGTGAAAGTTCAGTTCACTTCATTCTCATATTCAGAACTAAATTCCCAGTCATGAATCAATCAAGCAGAGTTACTACTGAGCAGGTCACAGTTCTAAAGGTCTCCTTGTAGGAGAACCCTCCACTCCTTCCTGTCTCCCCCCACTCTACTTTTTATACCCTACAAGCTTAGTGTTAGTGTTTTCCAGTCCAGAGCAGATTCTAAGCAGCTCTTTAGTAGGAATGGTGTTTGTTGCCAGAACTGACTGCTAACAGGCCAAGAATAAGAGAGGTTAACACGAAACTTCCAAAGTTGGCAGAATAACCACACAGCAACTGGCAGTAGAAAGCCTCTGTCTTACCAGTAGGTTCTGAGGGCATCATAATATATAGCAAAACATAATAATGAGTGTTCATAAGGATGAAAGGTTCAGTTATACATGGAATAGTCTGATGCAGAAGATGGGAAAGTTGTATATTTTATGTTTATATCCAGAATGAGTGTACACATTATTGTGTTGGCACCTAACTGGACAAATGCTCAGCTATTTATTTAACAAAGTCAAGTAGATATTCAGTACAATATGTTCTCTGGACATTTCGGATAACTGAGGTTACACAGTAAAAGTTATAAAAACACTATGATAACTTTTAAAACCCCGAGTCCTGGATTTTGTTAGAGAAATAGTAATAAGAAGTACTTAACAGTTTTTGGGAACAGAGCACAAGGCTCTACTAGAGTGCCACGCATACATTCTTACATTCCCATGTACTGACAACTCTAGTACTTTCTCAAACATATTTACAAACTAACTTTATCCTCTTAGACTTATTATTTTTCGTGATTTGGGATTACAATGTAAAATAGTTTAATGTTATTCCATAAAAAACAAATAGGTCCAAGACCAGTTTGAAATGCAGACATTTTGGCATGCGTGTTTGAAAGAAGTTTCACCTAGATGGTTTGTTGCCTTTGGCTGAATCAAGGACACTTATGCCACGTATCAGAATACCCCAAATGCCCTCTGAAGGGTTTTGAGAAAGCCAAAGCTTGACTGCAAATATTCTTTTTAAGTAATATCTTGGTATAAAAACCCAGAGGCCTTGTGACAAGATTAAAGATATTAGATCTTTTCCTTCCTCATATCACAAAAGCTTTATATTTCAGATCCATTTCCTAAAAAATTGTCTGATCTCTGAGATGTCTGAACCCATCCTGCTGAGGTAAAGTTATTAGGCTGGGACTAGGCCATCAGAGTGACTGATCTCAGACCCCTAACAGCCATGCTTGTTCTCTCTTGGTGACAACTTTTTCTTTTCTCAGGGTTGCTTCGTGACAAGTTGGGTGCTTATGATGTGGCATTCTATCTCGCTGGAATTCCTCCCCTCATTGGAGGTGTTGTGCTTTGTTTTATCCCATGGATCCACAGTAAGAAGCAAAGAGAGATCAATAAGACCACTGGAGGAGGAAAGATGGAGAAGATGTTGGAGAACCAGAACTCTCTGCTGTCAAGCTCATCTGGAATCTGCAAGAAAGAATCTGACTCTATTATTTAATGTCTTATATACCTCCACCAGACTGGACTTGCTTTTGAATTTTAAGCAAGTTTTCCTTTGATATGAATTGCAAATTTCTCATTTTTAAAATCACATCCTAGTTACAGCACAATAATTGGGAAATAGTAACATTATTACTATAAGAACTATTTTCTGCCACTGAATAGCTGCCTGATATTTCCATGAGTCTGAGGGCAGAGATGCTAGTACATGAAAACACATGACAATTTGAAGCTATCTCAGTTAAAAGCAACTTTGGAAACTGTGAAAGCTATTTAGCTTGTAAAATATTTTAAAATACCTCAAGCTATATTGAAAGGGTTGCAGTTTGGTTAGGACTGGAAATACTTTGTTTGTTTTCTAACATGGTGTCCCTATTTCTGGAACCTCTATTTTAATTTCTTCTGCTTCTTGGATACTTTTCACAAAATTTAAGCCTGGATTCTAGATAATACCGGATCTACCCAAACCTCAAATCTATATTAAAGTTGCTTGCCTGCCATCAAATACTTAAAATGGTTTATGAAATTAATAGTCTTAGATTAAAGGCACGCATAAAGAGAACCAACTCCTACGTTTCTAAAAGTTTCTGGCAAGAATTTGTATTTATATGTATTTATCCTAGGGTGTTCCCCATTAACATTCCCATTACTTTTTTCTACTTATATACATATTATCATAAGAAAACTATTAGTTTTGAGGACTTAAAATTATAACCAAAGTCATGCCAAGACCCATACTCATTTACTAAAATATATATATCACTGAAATTATACTCTAGTATGGTAGACCTTTAAAAGTTAATAATATGCAAAGTATATTTAAATACTAACTATAGATGTATATTAGATCTTCCTCGAATATAGCTTGTTCACCTGAAAAGAATGGTATCTTTTTGTAAAGCACTTCCAGGATCCATTGTTTCTAAATTGCATGTGAGGAGAAAAACTTAATTCTATTATTTCACTATTTTTCTCTTCATCTTCTATACTTTCTAACAGGCAACGTCTTTTCATTCCTTGTCTCTAGCGAGGATAGAGATATCTGGAGAGCATATGGATTTGTGATTGATTTGGGTGGGGCCAGCAGGGGCCTGGGGGAAAGGCTGTTAAATGAACAGCTGGAAAATCTGTGACCTTCCCTTTTGGTATCAGCTTCCTCATCTGCCATCTTGAAAGTTTGAAGTGTCAGTGCTAAATGTGCAATTTATTTTTAGTAGAATTTTAAATAATTTTGATTGTGAAGACACTTAGCAATTTACTATGCCATGCATAGTTACTACTTAGTACTTCTAATAGTTCTGTATTTCATATTCGGGGGACTTAAGTAACCTGTTTGTAGAAAGTTTTGCTGCAGAAAAAAAACACATCTACAATTTGACCATATTGCCTTTTCATATTCTTATTTCAAACTTTTAGAAAATGATTTAGACAAGCTAATATAGTATGTTATCAAGTTCTTCATTTATTCATGCCTAGTTATATAAAATATTACTTCCTCATTATCAGTGCTTTTGAGAAGTTCAACAAAAACATAAAACTAAGACCAATCATCAAACCTGCCATTATGTTAATGTTTTTTTACAGTTTTAGCACAGACTTCTAAAGATGCCCTCCCCCCAATTTTATGAAAAGATTAATTCTAAAATGGAAATTTTACTCTGTAAAGACCTCCAAAATGTTTTTCTTTTCAAAATTTGGCTGATTTTAGAGAGGGAAAAAAAGGTAATAATTTGAAACCCAAAGTATGAGGGTATTTCAAAATATTCATGGAAAAATGGAATTAAAAGATAATACTAATCCGTCCATGAACTTTTTGAAGACCTCTGGTATTTATAATAAAACTTAGATCTCAGATTATCATGTTTGTGTATAATATTAAACTTATGTAATTTTCAGTTTAATGGAAAATGTCAAACTGGATCTATAACACTGAAAAAGCTCCACTGCAATAAACTCTTAAGGAGAATACTCTGCTGTAACAACATTAAGCTAAAAAGAAAAAAGTATAAAAACAAGATACTAATTCCTACAATACATATTTATTAATATGTTGTTTTTTAGGAAAAGTTCTGAAAGTCTAAATTATACAAACCAAGAAAATGAAAAATACTAATATTCATAAAGATTTGTGTTTTAGATGAAGAAATATTACTTTAATCAAAGTAAATCTTCTATAATTTCTGAACAGAATGTTGCTGCTGCAATAAAGTGACCTGATAAGCTTAAATTTTTTTGTTCAATCCAGACACTCTGTGAAAGGAAAAAAATAGAGTCAGAGCTCTGCTTTTTATTTCATCATCCCAGTTCTGATAGAAGTCAGCAAATTCTCAAATTTGAGAGGTTCTGGCATTTGAGACCAACAATAACGTAAGAAAGAGAGCAATCATTCCTCCTTATAGAAACTCTGGATCAGATACTATTGTACCATACCCAGGACTTCATTTACATTTTATGATCCATGTATTATCTGTTTATGCATGTTTGCAAGTGATCCCATGGGTGTTGCCCAAGTATGGAGAAAATTTTAATGCTATTAGCTCCAACTTCCCATACTTTAAAAGTAAATGTACACTTAGTTATAAAATAAACATGTTTACTTCTGATAATTCTAATTATCCTAACTGTATTTAAGAATATTTTAATTTATACCAATGTTATTGTAAACTGTCCTACATCCAGATGACTTTTGATCTTAAGTCAATAGAAACTGTATAGAAAATGTGTATAAGATTGGGGATAGGCAACCTATACTGTGTGTGGGTGGTTCTGAGGAGTCCCTGGTGGTGGACTTTCCTACCCTTTCATATGCACCTTTTTCTTACTGTTTTCATATAATTTTTAATCCTCATCATTCTTTAATTATTCCTTTTCTTCCCTCCATCCTTCAAAAACCTCCTGAAGAGTCTGTGAACATCTTTTCTTAGTTCCACTGGTTGCTTAACTGCACTTCTTACTGGTCCCCACAGTTTCACAGAATGGATCCCCAGCCAATTTTGTGTAATCTGGAGAATGACTTGTTCCCAGTCTTCAACTTACAGTTCTAATAGTCCACACTGAAATTTTTTTTTATAATTACCTGATTGAAATATTTAAGGGAAGTAATAAGTTTCATATAACTGGCATCTTCATGCTAACATTTAAAAGTTACTTAAATTTTTAAGGTAAATGCTTTGAGAGAAAGACTGCCAAGTTCTTAGCATAAATATTTTCAAAAAGCATAATTTTTTACTTTTTCATATTCCATTAAGGTTTCATTAAATCTTAGTCCTGAGAGCACATCACAGAGGATTACTTGGAATACAGTGGGCCTTGGATGCAGCTCCTAATGATTGCTCATTAGGAACCTACCTTAAATTGGATCACGTTTTATAGTAAATGGTGTTATAGAGTAAATTCCCAGAGTTTAGAGATACAAGTGGGAATGCATAAGCTAATTAGCTCTGATTTTTAAATATGTAAAAAATTTAAACAAGTATTTAAAACTCTTCAGGAAGTTTCTAACACTAAAAATTTCATTATTGCTGGTGTAAAATTAAGGAGCAATTATTGTATTAGGTTAAAGATCATTGCTTTTCCAATGTGTTGTCTTAAAAAGAGGAGGAAATGAAACTTTTTCTTTTTACATCCATTTTTTTTTTTTTGCAGCTGGCTGGTACAGGGATCAAACCCTGCACCTTGGTGTTATCCAGCACCATGCTCTAACCAACTGAGCTAACTGGACAGCCCCTTGTATATTCTTTTTTAATTTGAAAGGCAAGTAGTGTCTTGGCTAACAGAAAAATGCATCATCCATAACAATTAACTACTAAAAAGACAAGCTTTTTGTCTTATTATTAAAACAAAAGAGCTGTTTGTCATTCATAATGGTGATGTGGTAACGTAGAATAAGAACACACTATAGACATAAGACTTCCTACTTTACTGACTTAATAATTCATTTTGCTCATATTATACTCAGATTTTTGTTGATGGTTTGTTCTAAGGGAGATAAAAAGACTGTGTACAGCTGAGTTTGAGAATGGTTCCAGGAGCAAATAAGGTGGACAGACAGTTCCTGGGATCACTATAATTTCATAGCCACAGACATGTTTATCATTTTATTTATTGGCAGAGACTAATGCTCCATGTTATAAATATTCTATAGAGTAATAGTTACAATTCTCAAGAAAAGCCAAATGCCCATAGCTAATGTGAAACTTGTATACCTGTTAGAACCACAATTATTGAACAGTATAAATGTGGACTTTATAAGATGACTCCTTCTGAGACAATAAAGACCCACGAAAAAATTTGTCACATCTTTGAATCACTCAGAAAAACCTTAAAACTTAGAACATAGTAGTTTACTTAGCTTGCCTTTTTAAAATTATCAAATTTTAAACAGTAAACTTTAATCATCTTGACCTCTACACATTCCAAGTTCAAATTACCTATACATTCAAAGTTCAATTTACCATACTAAATGGGGGTAATCTTGCTTTCTGGAAAAAAAATCCCCATAGTACTATTTTCTTGACAGATATAAAATAATATAGGAGGCTACCTCATTTCTGAAACAGAAGATTTCAATATTTTTATTAATTGGAAAGACATCGGGAACAAAATAAAACCTTTCCAAGTACCTGGTGATGACACTTAATTGATCACAACAGTCTGCCTACCTCAGCTTTCCTGAGTCAATTCCCGCTTCATGAGAAGGGAGCTAATGATGATTCTGAGATTAAAAGGAAAGGGAGTGTAAATTGTTAAAGGGGTCAAAATATGAGTATCAGTAAAATTAAGTGCTTTGTTCTGATAAATGGATCGAAAAGGAACAAAAAAGGAATAACAACTAATGTGGCCTGTGGATCTGACAAAGGAAAGAATTGAAGAAATTTGTAATCTAGTTACAATAAGCTTCACCAGTGGATTTTCAAATCACGCTGGCAGCTTGATGATGATTGGTTTTGTTTTCTTGACAGAAGTATAGATGATCACTGACAATAGGTTGTATAGTTGTGCCTGAACCTTACAACTGACACGTTAAACTCCCGTAAGAGGCACTCCTTTCCTGGTGGAACAGGGATTTATTGCATGGCAGTGAATTTTTGTCTCACTGGAATTTTTTAAAATGCTGTTTTAATAGAGTCTAGCAATAGTGTTAAGAATTAACTCACAAGTTCCCAACCTAATTAGAGATTTTTTTTTTTGCCTTTTAATATGAGTGCTGTAAGAAGAGTATTTTGGAGTTGAATGTCACTGAGGATGTATGTGATAGGAACTATCAATATAAAATAACACTTAGAAATCAAGTTAGATCTGTGATACTATTTTGGAGACTGTGATATATGACTCTTGTTTTTTACTAGATAATAGTTTTCAATAACTGTCAGTTATTAGAAAAGTCAATTTGTTAAGAATTTTAAATGTATATAAACATTTAAACCCTTTTACTATGATCTTCCCTAATGGGTCAAAGTGTCTTTCATAATTCAGGCTATATTGGAATATTATTTCAATATTCCAAGGTTTTGTTATTAATAGTGCTATATTTTGACTGCAGATTATGAACAGACTGACTGTGTAATTGGTGCTTCCTTTTCCTACCAAAAAAAGATAAAGTCAAGATTGGTGCTACACTTCTTGTTCCTTTCAAAATTATTTTTTCTTTTTAAATGTATATAACACAATAGGAAAATGTGTAGATACAGCAATATCATACATTTTGTATACACATCTAAGGAAAAAACCTCACCTATAAAGCAATTATTGAGTTCATGTGTCTACTTAGAGGATGTAGTTTTTGTTAACATTTAAGGCTTTAAATTATGAAACTCACAAGAAAATGATCACCAAGTGAAACCTAATGAACACAGCCTCCCAAGGTAATAACTTTAAAGAAAAAGTTCCTTGTCATTGTTTCTAGCACAAAATGAACTATTCAAAAATATTCTGTAACTTTGAGGGAATGTGAAAAAATTACATATACAATAGTTTTCTATTGAGCTTACTTAAATAGACATTTGAACATTTGAAGCTATTCAGCTATTTTTCAGGCTAAAATCAGTTTTGGGAGTTATCAGCCTTAAAACCTGGATAATGAGTTACTTGCTCAGTTATACTTTCATAAATATTTTTTTACAATTTCTCACTGAAAGCATCAGTTTATCTTTCAGATTTTTTTTTTTTTTTTTGGCAGCTAGCCAGTATGGGGATCTAAACCTTTAATCTTGGTGTTAACAACACCATGCTCTACCAAGTAAGCCAGTGGGCAAACCCTATCTTTCAGATTTAACATAAAGACTCAAATTAGAAAGGACTACATATAGGTCAGTGTCAGCAAATCTCAAACCTATGATTTACCAATGGTTCTCAGCATCAAGGTTGTGGCTGACTGTGTAATACCCACCTAAAATTACACGTGGGTCTCTGAGACCTAATGTTCCTGTAAGTAGGATTCAGATAAATTGGAGATAACAGGTTTTAATTTAATCTTGCTGTGTTTTAGAGACTAAGCCTTAACTGTATTTGATGAGTATTTTATAAACGTAAATTAGGGAAACAATTCATGTGATCATTTTCCTAATTAGAAAAACCATGCATTCACAATCAAGTATACTAGGTTCACGTTGTTTACTAATGATTCTATTAACATGAATTATACATGGAAAGGAGAATGGGGGCTTGTTAATCAGAAGTTATAGTACAGTGAGATTAAACATCCTTTTAATAACTTCTGATATAACTGTTAATATTTTGTGGTGTGAAAAATGTAAAATTGCAAAGGCATTTGCACAGTGCTTGAAAAATTTGCATTTTGTCAGTCTGTCCTCCTACCATTTTATTTTAGCTTCGATAAATTGAACCCTGCATATTATTGAGAGAACTTGCATATTTTAAGCATCTCCTAGTATATGATATTTTAAATGTCAACTTATTTTAATATTTATCTGAAAATTAATTTTAAAATTATTTTTTATATTTTGAAAGTTAGAAAAACACACTTTATTTTAGACATCAAAACCAAATTATTCCAAGTGCATGCTGCATACTACAATGTAGCTCTGCTTCTCTCCCTACCTACACAGGATGCCATTTTAGGCACAACAGTTGTTTAAACTATGCTAAGTGATCACTATGATAAATGATCACTATGCTAAATGATCCTGCTGGATTTGACCAGTATGCAGTATTTTAGTACTTGCCTTTTAAAAAATTTTATGTTTTTTTAAAGAGTATAATTTATAATTGATTTTTTATAATGTGCAATTTAATATAGATAACCAAAACCTTTTTCATGAAGAGAGCTTTGTAATCATTTGGAAAATAAAATAATTTTGCTGTGAAAAAATGTGATATTCTCAATAAATGCAATAAAAAAAATTTAGCAAATTCCTATAAGGCTTTGTGATTATATTTCTCGAATTCCCTGGGAGGGAAAAGGAAAAATTATTGAAATGAAGGAAACAGTCTATGTTGAGTAAAAGAAATAAGCTGTGTGCTTTTTAAGCTGCATATATGTATTCCAAGTGTGTTTGGGTATTGTTATTTCTCCAAAGCAGGGAACAGGGATAGAAATGATCTAAAAGCATTGGATAGTCTAAGAATTATTTCTATATGACACTCTCCTTTGTAGTTGACTTATACTGCTGTTTGTTTTACTTATACTGACTAAACTTACTCAATTCAGCTGCTACTCAGTGAGCTTGTATTGATGGGCAATTTTAGGGGATAGTCAAGAACCAGGATGGAAGTTTAAAAAACAGTCCCCTGTTGCGGTGGATTACCTGCTTGGAGAAAAACTGACTCTGCTGTCAGAGGATGTTTATTATTTCATGAGCCCTGGCTGCAAAACAAATCATTATTTATGTTTAATGGTACTAGAGAGATTTAAAACATTAAACTCACTATTTGGAATTTGTGATATGTTATTTAATCCAGTAAGTATTTACAATGCCTGCACGAAGGTGCCAGAATGTGCAGGCCATTGGAGGGCCTTTGAGGAAACTAGGGAGAGAATAAATATGATAAATTGTTATTGATCCTAAGCAAGATAAAATTCACTTTCCTGAGAAAATAATTTTTAAAGAAAAAAAGAGAAGATTAGATAAATAGATAACTCAATTGTCATAATGTGAGACTTTTAGGATTGAAAGTTCTCCTAAAGTTTTAAGTTCATCAATAGGAGACCTAAACTATTATTCAGAAGTTCTTTTTTAAAATCTTTAACTCAGAGTCACCACTGTCTTCTTGAGACAGGAAGCTCACATGGTGGTCCGCCCCCTCCATGGCTAGGCCCTCTGCCTGCTGTCCCATCCAGCTCTAACACCTTTACCTGTCCTTGTCTTAGCCATCTGTGGACCTCCCTGGTCATTCCCATCCATCCATTAGTTACTCCAGCAAATGGCTTTTGGTTCATGGTTCAATATTCATGTGAAACAACTCTATTTCCACTGATTTAACAGTGACACTTGGAACCTTGTCATGTCTAGAAATGGCTTCATCTTTGAAATCTGAAATACCAACATCCCTCCCTCTTATCACAACTTCCCATCCCTTCAGTTCCCTCTTCCTCATTTCCATTATATGTGCCCTTCAACTTTGAGATCATCCTTCCATTGACTCCATTTCCTCTCCATCTCCATTTTTTCCTAATCTATCAGATCTCTTCAGTCTTTAATTTGTTCCCTCCTTAACTCTTAGCCGTGGTGTCTGAAAAACCCCTACCATCTCTGTCAGTATTCAGCTTACTAGAAGTACCTACATCTTTTCATTTCCAAACTAAACATCTCGTTTCCTCAACTGTCTTCTTTCTTGTATCATCAATTTCCCCCTCTCTAATGGATCATTTCCATCATCATATATACCTCCTATTATTTCTCCCATCTTGAAAAAAAAAAGTTTTTAAAAACTCTCATGTCCCCTGTAGCTATTGCCTTATTTCTTTCTATCCACTTACAAAAGAAAAAACAACCAAAAAATTTTTCTTCTTGAAAAAATTAACATTCACTCTCTCCACTTTTATCTCCTCCCCTTCATTCTCTTTTGAACCCACTCTGTCAGGATTTTGCTCCTACCACTCCACTGAAACTGCCCTTTCTCATCTCTAGGTTACCACTTACCTCCACAATCACTAAATTCAATAATCATTTTTCAGTCCTCATTTTATCCAAATTATCAACAACGTTTGATACTGTGAAGCATTCTTGATCTCTGAATCAAGCTTCCAGGACACCAAACTTACCTGGTTTTCCTCCCTTCTTTCTAGCCACTCGTGCTCATCTTCTAACCTCTAAATACTGGGAGAACATCAGGGCTTAGTGCAGCCTGCGTGATCCTGTCACTACCTGTCAGATGAAATCATCCCTCTGCTCAAAATCTTCCTGTGGCTCCCTATCTCTCTCACAAAAAGCTAAACACATGTTTGCTGTGATCAGCACAGCTCCACATATTCTGGCTGCTGTTACTTCTCTGACCTTATCCCCTGCTCTCTCCTGATTCACTCTGGCCTCCTTCCACTTCCATCCTTGTACTGCTGCCCCTGCCTGGGATGCTCTTCCCCCAGCTCTCTACCTGGATTGCTTCCCCACCTCCTTCAGGTCTTACTCAAAAGCCTCCTCTGTGAGGCCTTCCTGACCATCTAAAATTTAATCCCCTCTCCCTCACACTTCATAACCTCCTTCCCATCTTAATTTTTTTCTCCTCAGCAGTTTTCACTAGCATACTATAAAATATACTATATATTTTATTTATCTTGTTTATTGCCTGTCTTCCCCACTAGACTATAAATTCCACAAGTGCAGGGCTTTTTGTCTGTTTTATTGTTTTATCTCCAACATTTAGAAAAGTGCCTAGCACAGAATATGTGCTCAATAATTATTTAATGAATGAATGAATGAATGAATGGTTTCCAAACTTGTTGATATTTGCATATTGACCTTATCTTAGTGTTTTGTAAAGATTTCCCCCGAGGACTCAGCCAGCACATCTCAGCCAGTGCAGCTGGAGTGCATCTGCAGTATCAGGGTTGGGACCAGGGAGAGCTTGGCTGGCATGGCTGCGGCAGAGCCAGGGAGAAGGCCCTTGTAGTCAAGAGATCGATTCTGTAACAGGGGCTTGAACAAATAAGTACATGTACTGAGGAAAATGGGAACCAGGTTTCTCACTGTTAGAGAAGGGAGGTATGTATATATGTAGAAAGGTGAAAGGCTAGAATAAACACTATGGTGATAAACTAGAATAGGAAAAGGTGGTGTGCAGGTTGTGTGTGTGTGTGCGTGTGTGAGAATTCATACATATATTTCCTATCTCCATCCACTGAGAGGGCCTAGAAGCAATGACATTCCAGTATCAAGGGTATACCTCCATATTTGCTCCTTGTAACAGCAGGGACTCAGATGACAGATACTTCACTAAAGAGAAGCCCCTGTATAAATTTTAAATCTCAAATATAATGCTAGCTTATTGGAGCTGAAGGGGACATTCATGGAAATTCTGCAGTACCTGAAAGAGAATTTGGCTCATACTTACTTTCCTTTGAGATCTTGTAGCCATCGCTCCAAAATCTTTCAGTGCTAAACAGATATATGCAGCCAATTATGTTTCAATGAAAAATAAAAATAAAAAATAAAATAAAGTTGGATTGAAAAAATAAACAAAACGAAATCTTTCAGCATTAAAGGCTGGTATGGAAAAAGACAGGTCAGTCTTTGGATTCCCTCTACATCATGCCAAGGAAGCTCTAGCATCATAATCTCATTAACTGTAGACCACTGCTGAGTTGAAATTTTAGTAAACCAACAAAGTAAGCTGTTACAGCCATCTCCAGTTGCATGAACTAACACTTTGAATCCACAATCTAGTAAAGTGCATGCATATCGAGGAATTCAGTTGGATCTAGGGTTATATTCTGCCCTTTTTGGTCTAACACCCTTAGTATCTACTTCTACACATTCGCCAGGTTTCCACTAATAGATACTCACAAAGTACTTCAATTCTTCTGGTGTGTTAGCTATTTCCCCTCTGCCTCCTGGCAATTGCCATCCTTCACCCTCCTATGCCTGCAAATTTAAAAAAGCTTTAGGGCTTAAGAACAAAGGAGTGCCTCTGAATTTCTTACCATATATTAACTTTTCTCAAGAAGCAACTTGGAAAAGAAAACTCTTATTAGAATCCCTATAGCGTACAACTGGAATACCACTCTCTGTGTTGCCCCTAGTCATTTAAAGAGAATACTATTTGCTGACTTTTGAGGCAGTAGCTCTACATCAGTGGTTCCCAGTTGAAGCCCTACTGCCACCAGGGGGCGCTTTGGAAATGTGTGAGGGTGTCATAGTACCTGGGGGTTGCTGCAAGCATTTAATGAACAGAGGTCAGAGATGCTAGACATCCACAATGTGTGAGACAGTCCCACATACTGTCCAACTCTTGAATGTCCTGCTAAACATTCATATGAGTGAAAAAAAA